>NW_015175362.1:684051-685561 GCF_001447785.1 Gekko japonicus | reverse complement strand
GGGGAGAGGCAGGGAGGAAGCAACTTACTCTCCCTCTTCTCCTGCCTCCTCCTGGCTGAATGAGGGCCGGAAGCGGGGCGGCCGGAAGCAAGGACGGGGCTTCGTCATGTGCCCCACCCCCCGTACCTCACCCGGGGGAACTGCAATCCCCCGCAATCCCCCCCGAAATGACTTCTGGTCATGGCACCACAGAAATGTCTTCGGACAGCGCTGGCTCTTTGAGCACCACAACCCTAGAGTCGGGCTCGAACGGCTTTCAAGCAAGGGAACCTTTACCTTTAGAGTTAGAGCAGCCAGTGGGGGTGACTGTTCTCTTTCTTAAAACTAGCTGGAGTAGATTCCAAGATCATTGGTTTCCTCCCATTGCATGGCACCCAGCCCCCTGGGAGGCACTCAGGGCTGACTCTCGGGTCACAACCCTAAGTCCTGAGGTCATCGGAGATGCTTAGCCGTGGCAGTAAATCCAGTGTTCCCTCTAAGGTGAGTTAGTGTGAGCTAGCTCACAGCTTTTTAGCCCCCAGCTCCAGTGCTCCCTCTAAGCTGTGGAGTCTTGTGAACAAAAATTCTACTTTGTGGGCTACCGGCATTAAAGTGGTGAGCGAGCGCTTTGGCTGCTGCATAAATCAGTTTGCTCTGGAGCCCTCCTTCCGGAGCGAAGACAAAACTGGGTGAGTCAGAGGCTAAAAAATTGTGAGCTAGCTCACACTAACTCACCATAGAGCAGTGATGGCAAACCTTTTAGAGACCGAGTGCCCAAACTGTGACCCAAAACCCATTTATTTATCGCAAAGTGCCAACACGGTGATTTAACCTGAATCCTGAGGTTTTACTTTAGAAAAAACAACTCATACATTAACTTAAGATGATCCAAACAAAGTAAGGAAAGCAATCCCAAATGCTTTCATTTACTTAAAATTATTTGGCAGAGAATTCGACACTTTAATGATGGTCTGGGCCTGGCTGGGGCGATGGCACACGTGCCCACAGAGAGGGCTCTGAGTGCCACCTCTGGCACCCGTGCCATAGGTTCACCACCACTACCATAGAGGGAATTCTGCCCGGCTCATACATTTGTGTCTTAGCTCAGGAAGGGTGGCTCCAGAGCAAGCTAATTTATGCCGGAGCCAAATCACTCACTCACAACTGTAATGCCAGGGGCTCACCAAGTAGAATTTTTGCTCACAAGACTCCACGGCTTAGAGGGAGCATTGGCAGCGATCCCATGGAATGTCCCAGGGTCACTACGACAGAACTTCTGCATTTGATCCTACCGGCCACCCATTCCAATTTCAGCTCTGCATTTGCATCTTGGCTCTGAGCGGCCCCTCCTAACGGCTTGTTAATATCGTTTGGGACTTTGAAAAGTAGACAGACGAAGAGCAAGATCTTTAAGAATGCCCCAAGTCTTACTAATGCATGCAAAGAGAAACAGCCTCGTAATACACCAGGGCTGCTTGAATACCCAAAACCTTGGGTTGGTCCCTATCTCTCCATGGAAGAGGAAGAGGAG
>NW_015175362.1:673508-683806 GCF_001447785.1 Gekko japonicus | reverse complement strand
GCCACTTTGGGGCCAGGAAGCAATTTTTCTCCAGGCCAGTTTGGCCCCCAGTGATCCTGGAGGGTTTTTTTTTAATCATATTCTGGGTGTGGAACAGGGGTCACCAGGGTGTGTGGGGGGTATTGGTGAATTTCCTGCATTGTGCAGGGGGTTGGACTAGATGACCCTGGAGGTCCCTTCCCACTCTATGAGTCTATGATTCTATAATTCACCCAGCACGCCAGCACGTCTGTCAGGCAGAAGTGCCTGAGATCCTCCCCCTCCCCTTTTCTTTCGCCCGGCTTGGAGGCAAAGGGAAGGGACAGGGGGGAAAGAATGGATCCCAGGTGCTTCTGCCTGTCAGAGGGGCTGGTGCACACTTCCGGTGATGTCAGGGGGTGTGTCATATGCTAATAAGTTATGCTAATGAGCTCCTGCAGCTCTTTTTCTACTAAATGACCCCTGGTCACAAGTGAGATTATTGTACATATTGGCCCTCTGTTCCTAGGCTTTGAGAGTCTCATGGCTACCTTTCATATTAAATGTCGACATTTCAGGCAAGCTTTCCTTTCTTTCAGAAGGACCTTCTCACCACATTCTAGCCCATGTGATTTTCCCACATGCTTAAAGTTCTCTCAGTCACTGAGCTTCTTCCATTAGTACTGCTGTGAAGTTCAGGCACACATAGGTCTACGCTACATGTGATGCTGGAATTGCATGATTGGAACTTGCAACGACTTATTTAATCCTTAAAAGATACAGGGCAGTGGTGCTGGGGAAGAGTTTTATTAGTTCTGCTGCCCCATATAGTTTCCTTGATTGAAAGTGCTTCCACAATTTCCATCTTCACCATCCCGGGGATGCCAAGTAGGGCAAAAAGACAAGTACCCATACTGTGCTTATATTCCCCCCCCCCCTTTGAGCATACAGCAGCCCAGAGGATCCATTTTTGATCAGGGATATTACGTGGGGATATGAGTTAACCCCCTTGCCCCAGAACTGTGGCTCTAATCCAAATTGAGTGTCCATGTTTTTTTAGGGCTCCAAACACAGCACTTAAGTCTTTTTTGAAATTTTGATCTAAAAATGCTGTGGAGGGAAATTGTGCCATACAGTTGGGAGAAAGTATTATGGACAACTACACTAATAGTGTCATCCTAAACAGAATTACACCCTTATAAGCCCATTCAGACATTTTCCCACCACTTGGTCACACTTGACAGATTAGTGAATTGAAAAGCAATGGCATAGTTCACAAAGGGCATTTTTAAAATCCAACCTTACAAAGCATGGTTCCACCTTCTTATGGCTCAAATGGGATATAATGTATCACAGACAAAATGTGTAGGTCACACAGCAACAGGTCTGCTGTATTCACATTGGTGTTAGAATACAATTGTAACTTCTTGAACAATGGTAACATTTACAATGCTAAGAACCATTTTAGAAATACAGATACTTTCTCATTTTACTTGTATGTAATTTCCAAAATTAGCATATCATTTGCAAAAACATAGCATGTAGTAATTTTATTTTTGAAGTTTCCCCCTGCATGGAGAAAATTGCAAGCCTTTCACACATACATAAAATGGACTCAAGATAGTGTAAGATCCAAGCAACATAAATTATTTTGAAATTATTTTTAATTGTCTCTAAGAAGGAAATGTTCCCCTTCTATCTGTGAAATTGTAGGAGACCACGAAAATAGTAAATAGAAAGCTTAACATCTTGGGATTCTAACGTTAAGTCCTGGGACAGAATGTAACTACCTTGGATTCATGTAGACTTTAATTCAGCTCCCGATACATTCAGGCAGCATATGGTTTTCTGCGTGATCTTGAACTACAATGGGGCTTTGCATCCCGGCCAAAGCCTGAGAGTTGTTTACAAGCCATTCTGCAGATTAGATATCAGAAAATATGGTATAAATAAAGACTCTCATTTTCTGTCAGATATGCATTTGCTCACTATTCCAAATAGCAGGTATATAAGCCTATTCATGTGCACAGATTAGTTAGCTGTGTTAAGGCCATATTATTTATTCTCCTGAAACTGTGAAGGTTACTGAAACTTTTCCCCCAACTGCTAAAAAACACATAACTTCCATGTTGTCTTAGGAAAGAAAAAGCGTCTCTTTTTTTTAAATGAATGAGAACGTTTTGATGTAAAAATGTAAAGGTTCTGGTCTGGGCTGCCTTTTTTAGAATGTAATACTTTTTCTTCCTTGAAAATCAAATGAAGTAGCTGAGAGAGGGCCTCAGAGTTGGTACTGTCTTTTGTGGTATGTAATATGCAGCTAGATCTAAATTTTGGGCGAGTGCCCAGTTTCAGATATCTAAAGCCTCTGTTGAAAGCAATGGAGACTGCATGCTGACCAGGTTTTTATGTACGCAACTGCAGACTGATTATCTAATGGCAGGACCAAACTTTGATCATCAGTATCTAAGAGGAGACATTTCGGGAGAGCCTCCCTTCCCCCTTCCAACCCGTACTTTCAATATGTTTATATCTAACTTTCTCTGTGCTTGTTACGGGCCTTTCACTACTAAAGGAAGTGTGATATGAAGAACCCTTTCGTCCCCCGTCCCCCCCCCACTCGTGCTTTATTTATTTTATGCACTGAGAGGGAGAGTTATTGGTAGAGGAACCAGCTGGTGTAGAAACCCTTTAACTGTTTAATGCTCGGGCTGTTTTCCTTGCCGTGGGTGGGAGAAACAGATGACGAGGATGATTTCCCTTTTTGATCTCTGTTTCTGATGAGCAGCTTGCAAAGCTTTTCTGAGATGCAGAATGAGACTCAGGCATTTGAACAGGCATAAATGGGAGTGTGTAGGCATCGGATTTGTTATGTAGTGGGTGGTCGCCCGTACAAACGATAGACTCCGTAGTGGTGCATAGCACGCTTTATTCGGTACACAACAAGAAGAAGGAACAAACGGCCGGCAGGCCAACTATATACAAACCTGGGGACACCCCCCTGGTCACCATTGGTGGGTTTGAATCTCCCGCCATGGTTCCCATTGGTTCCCCAGTGTAGGGCTAGGATCCTAGTCCCCATTGTTGTCCAGGACTGAAGCTCAGGTGTGTGTGCTGACCTCAGGTGGCGGTCAGTGGACACAACAGGATTACTACAGGAGACCCAGTATGTTGCTTCTGCTCTCTGAGATTTTTGGCAAATAAAGATATCCCCCGAGTCCGAGGAGTGTTTGGCTTCCCTGAAGAAATCCACATGAACTGAAAAGAAATCTGCTGCTTGCTTCTCACCCTCTTGCGTAACGCATGTTGATGGGTCAGGGAACATCTAAATTACCTTCACGTGGCAGGTATGGTTAACACTTCCCCTCCCCATTTGCAACCTCTAATTCAGCTTTCTGCTTGGCTTGGACCCTTCTTTGTAAAGGACTGTCAAGCACTGGCATTAAAAAAGGCTGCCATGTGATTGGGAGGATCTGTATGGCCTGCTGAGCTAGATGTTACTGCCAGGCTCTGAGGATCAGCATCAGAAGCGGCCTCCCGCAACATGCTAAAATGGAGACTCACCTCCCAATGTTGACTGTTAAGAGGCCTTTATCAAGAGTTATCCTTGTACAGCACACAGGTAGTTTGGGGTGCTTTATAAATAATAAATACTCGTATGATGGGAGTGTTTACTGTGCGAAACCTTTGACATTTCTGTTGACTAAGATGAAAACCATACTTAAGAGTTATTTTCGACGATCACCACAGCAAGGCGTTTATGTGCCAAATGTTAGAGAATGAGAAAGATGTCCATAAGAGAAGAATGGTTGAACAAGGCAGGGCTATTTTTGGGCAGGAACGCACAGGAACGGAGTTCCGGCTGGCTCCCAAGTTGGCCACGCCCAGCAGGAACTCATTAGCATAATAGGCCACACCCAACATCAGAAACTCATTAGGATTGGCTGCATTAGGGGTGTGTGGCCTAAGATGCAAAGGAGTTCCTGCTACCAAAAAAGGCCCTGGGTTTTGACAACAAACAAGGTAAACAGAATAACAAGCAAAAGGTGGGTGTGTCTGGATAACCACACTTCTGGTAACATGTGGGAGCGGCCTAATGTGCTAATGAGCTGTGCTGTCAGGGGTGTGGCCCAATATACTAATGAGTTCCTGCTGTTGAGTGTGGCCTATTATGCTAATGAGTTCCTGCTGGGCTTTTTCTACAAAAAGAGCCCTGGAACAAGGTATGTGAATATGCCATTGGGACCCAACTAACACTTTTAAAGAAGAAACACTGACAAAAATGTAACCGCTTGTATGAAAACCATTTATTGTTTATTACGTAGTGGAACAATAGAACACACTCTTCTACAAACATTAATGCAGTATTCAGCATTGTAAGTGAAAGGTGAACATATTTTTCCTTATTGTCTATAAAATATTATTACATGATTATGGTCAGTGCTTCAGGTCAGTGGGGCAATCATTTCTTTTAACAAGAGTTTTGTGTTATGCTGCTTTTGATCGCTGGTACTTGTATTAGTGGGCCGATATAATACAGGGCTTCCCTCTCTTTACATTCAACCTGCTTGTTCTTTCTTTCTTTTTTTAAATAGTATTACAAATTCAACCCACAGTCTGTTTGCCAAGTACATTGAGAGACTTCCAAGTAATTGGCTCGGATCAGGAAGGCTCCATATGACACACTGTGAGAATCCAGGGGTCATATGTGACACAGAAATGTTATAGATGCTTAAGATTTTGATTACTGTTTTGAGGAATCTCATGTGCAGATGTGGGGACTGAACTCATGTTTTATTGCCACTGGTTTGGCATGTCAAACAAAACTACTTTTGGAAGCATGTGCACAATCGATACTTTATCAACAGCTACTATGCTGCAGCCTCTTGATCTATTCTTGGCCATCAACTTCTATGTTTACTGATAAGGATAGAAGCCAGTTCTATTTTCTACTTTTTAATAAAAATGTATTTTTGTATGCTGCTTTGTGATGTGAAGATGTGGAGTAAGATTTTGCAAATAATAATACAGTAAAATAAAACTGATGTGCCAATCTTTTGTCCATGTTAAAATTTATTTATTTACTTCATTTATACCTCACCTTTCTTCTCAGTAGGGAGCCAGTGCAGCTTACATAGCTCTCCTCCATTTTACGCTCACAACAACTCTGTGAGGTAGGTTAGATTGAGAATGTGCATCTAGCCAAAGGTCACCCAGTGAGCTTCCATGGCTGAATGGGGTCTCAGATCTGGGTCCCCATATCTTAGTCCTATACTCTTACCACCATAGCACACTGGCTGAATGATGCTGCAGAGTGTTAGGACATTCCCTATTCTGGACTGAATCTTAAAAGAATAACTACTACAAGAAGACTTGTCCTGATAATCTAACAAGATAAACAAACAAATAAAAACCACCCAAGTAATGTCTGGTTTTACCTGTTCTACTACCATAGAGGTCTGTTAAGAACAGCTCCTGAGTGATTGTGATTGTATTAAATAACGGCCTACAAAACACAAATCTCTGGAGTTCCTCACTAACAGGTTTTCCAAAGTGTTTGCACCATTCCATCTAATTTCTTTGTTTGCGTGAAAGCAAAGGGATGAGAAAGGTGAGACAATCCAGTCCATAACATAGCAACACCTTTGTGACCACAACACCTAGCTACATTCTGTTCTCTGCATTTATCTCCCCGCTGTGCTCATTCCCTCATTTCTTGTCTCTTCTCTTCCTTCAGAGCCCAGAGATATCAGCAGAGACCTAGAAATATCAGCAGCACAGGTTACTGGTCCCCCCCCCCCCCGAGAAAGATGGGGATAAGTCCGGTGTGTGTGTTCCTGCTCTGTACAGGTGGGACAAGGGAAGAAATGGGAAGCCTGCTGTTCCTCATCAGTATTGCATCAGAGGGGAAATAAATGGAGCTTTGGTGTCTGGAGGGGATATGTAGCACCCAAGGATCACTTAAACATCCTGTGGATATACTGAAATTGGGGATGTGACTTGAGTTGCTGTGGCCCTTGTGATTTGATACGCTGTCCTTTACCTTGGGGTAAATTGGACTGGCAGAGAGTAGATGGGTCTTTGCAAAGATCTGGAGAACCTCAGATCCGGAAAGCATAAACCCACAATCTGACATAGACTATTTTTGGTGACTAGTTCCAAAAATCCAGGCCAGAATGTGACCTGATAAGGTGGCATGAAATGAGAAGGTGCCTTGTGGAAGGTTCATATTAATTTTACTATAGAGATGCCACAAAAGCATTAATAAAATGGCCACTTTTCTGTGAAAATGTGATCTGATCATTGTAAAAGCTTTAGGCAGGGCTATTTTTGGGCAGGACGGCTGGCTCCTGAGTTGAGGAATGCACAGGAATGGAGTTCCGGCTGGCTTCAGAGCTGGCCACACCCACTACAGCCAAAACCTCTGCGTGTGCGTGGCTACCGGGGGAAGACCTGGAGAGCGACCCCCCTGGTGACTCTGAGGCAGGGAGGCGGGGGGTCCTGGAAGGATTGTGGACGCATTTAAATGCCTCCCCGTGCCTTCCCTGGCCTGTACAAGGACCGGCTTGCCTGGGTTCTCTCAGCCATGGGGTGCCCAGGCAAGCCAAGGGAATGCAGTTTAAACTGCCTCCCTCCCCTTCAAGGGGGGGCTTGCCCAGGCTCCCCATAGCCAAGAGTGCCTGGGCAAGCCAAGGGAAGGCATGGGGGTGTGGTATAACATGCTAATAAGATGCACTGTTGGGTGCAGCCTAATATGCTAATGAGTTTCTGCTGTTGGGTGTGGCCTGTTATGCTAAGGAGTTTCTGCTGGGCTTTTTCTACAAAAAAAGCCCTGGCTTTAGGTAAAATTGTTGTTCTTGACCAGAATTTGGCTTTTTGAGAGTCTGAATGCAGGATAGGCCTTAACGTGAACCTTTCTGGTTTATGTACTTTAAATAATATGTTGCGCCAATATCCCTTAGTTTTCATGTGAGAGTTTATAATGGCACCTGTGCACAAATGACACTTGTGTCTCAGAGAACAGTGGGTGGTGGGTTCCTTGCAAAGCCTACAGGAAGGAGCCTTCCCCGCTACAGATGTGCCTGAGTTGTTCGGAATGGCAAGACAGCCCTGCAGACTCTCTCAGTCTGCCCTAGAAAACAGCGGGGATTTCAGAGCAGCCTTTACAGTTTCATGTGGACTACTGGAGCTTCTTGGAGCCTTATAATGCTATCCCTAAGCAGAGGTTGTTTCTCCCCCCCTTTTGCCATTGTCACAGCCAGGGCTTTTTTGGTAGAAAAAGCCCAGCAGGAACTCATTAGCGTAATAGGCCACACCCAAACAGCAGAAACTCATTAGCATATTAGGCCACACCTGACATCTCAACTCATTAGCATATTAGGCCACACGCCATGCCTTCCCTTGGCTTGCCCAGGTGCCCTGTGGCTGCGGGGAGCCCAGGCAAGCCACCCCTTGAAGGGAAGGGAAGACAGTTTAAACTGCCTTCCCTTGGTTTGCCTGGGTGCAAGGTCCTGGGCAAGCCAGCCCTTGGACAGGCTGGGGAAGGCACAGGAAGGCATTTAAATGCCTCCCCGATCCTTCCAGAGCCCCCCCCTGCCCCCGTCTCGGGGGTCGCTCTCCAGGTCTTCCCTCTGTAGCCACGCACGCAGAGGTTTTGGCTGTAGTGGGCGTGGCCAACTCTGAAGCCAGCCGGAACTCCATTCCTGTACATTCCTGCCCAAAAACGGCCCTGGTCGCAGCTAAGCCTAGACTTCCTTGGTGGTCTCCCGTCCAAGTACTAACCAGGGCTGACACTGCTTAGCTTCTGAGATCTGACAAGATTGGGCTAGCCTGGGTGATCCAAGTCAGGGTAAAGCAGGATTTCTAAGTTCATGGAAGTCAGTAGGCTCAGAGGGATGTAACTGTGCTTCAGATGGCACTGTCAAACATAAACCTGGTTGAGCATGCACTGGATGAGTAGCTATGCTGTGTGTGAGAGAGCAAGTAGAGAGTGCTTGCCTAGGGCAATTTCTCCAAGATCAAATCCATTTCCAGCCAGCCCAATCCAAGCTGTGGTTGTTTCGCTCTCTCTTTGCCCATTTTCTTTGGACTCCAGCTGGAGAGGCCAATTTGAGCCTCCTTCCAAGTGGATGTGACTTACATTCGAGGGGCCTGGAACAGTCTCTAAATGCCCATGCTGGTAGGCAGAGCCATCCTCGCTAAGCACCACGGCATGACTCACAGTGATGAATCTTGTAGGCAGCGGTGAGGGTGATGATTGCAGTCGGAATAGTAACTGTAGTAACACCTCAGGCAGCAAGCCAAAGCACACAGATGAGGAGATAGGTCTCATTGAAGGCAACGGAGTGTCTTCCAAAACGAAGCTTTAAGGGCAGGGATGGCAACACTTTCTTGATCAACAGAGAAGGCAAAGCCAGTGCCTTTACTGCCACTTGAAACCACAGGAGCCTCAAGCACCCAATCTGGATGAAGAAGGAGTGTCTTGCAATCTGACTTCTGCGTCTCTCTCCAAGACGTGTTGGTAGCTGAGGCAGGCGTCCCTGGAATTTTGGCACCCCAGGCAGCCACTTGCTCTGCCTCTGTGGTTGGGCGGGCTGTGAGCCGCTGGGTTCTGTGTCCTCCTGAGTTCTGTGTACTTCTGTATTCCACATGCACTCCAGATTCCCACCCCCTGCCCTGTTGCTTGGCACGGCAATCCTAGTCCATCTCAGCCAACACTTGTTGGTTTCAGTTGAACTTCCTTCCAGATAACGATTCTGCCTGGCATAGAAGCTGATCGCTAGGCTGGAAGAGACTTCTCTGGCTTCCCAATGCCCCCGTCTTTTAAATATCCCCTGAAGGCAGAGGCGCTGCGGCGGCTCCCTTCGCCTCTCTCCCAGCTGGGTAGCTGCCCGCAGCTGCGTCGCTCTGACACCAGGGGGCGCACGCTCCCTTATCCTGGGCTGGCGCTGCAGACTTGGAGGCTGCGCCGCGCCGCGACCTTCTTTGCTCTCCCCGGGGCGCTCCCCCGCCGCCCGTGCAGCGCCTTTCGCTTTCGGCCTCCACCACCACCACCCGCCGTCGCTGGACGAGAGAGCAGGCGCTGGCACAAAGGGAAAGAGACACGTCAGAGTCTTGCTCTCGTCCAGGTTGTTTCGAGGGGGGCGGGGCTGTCCGCCGTTGGAGGCGAAGCAGGGAAGAAAGAATTTCCTCCTGATATTACCGAAGGCCAAAGTCACACGACGTGCAAAGATGTGAGAGCAAAAGGAAGCACTTTCGCGCCGCGGTTTGCCAGGGATCTCGCTGGGTGTGCGCGCGTATGCGTCGCTCCCTAGTAAATACGCTGCGTGCTCTGGAAAAGGAGCTCTTCAAAGAAAACTTTCATATATGCGCGGGCACGCACCCCCCCCCCCAGATTCTCTTTACTTGGCTAGCCCTTTTGGTGGGCACATGCCTTGCTCGGTGAGGGGTGGGGAAACGACCGCCTTGGCCGGGGCGCAGCAAGTCTTCCTCCTTCCCCGGAGCCGAAACCTGTGCACTTGGGCAGCCTTTTCGAACACGTTTTCTGCGGGGCTGCGCGGATCTTCCCCTTCCCTCGTGGGGGAGTCCCTTCCTCTTGTACGCACACGCACGCGCGACTCAGTTTGCGACCCCCGGCTCCTCGCGGTGTAGCCGGTGTGCCCGTGGGCGCCTCGCGGGTCCAGAGAAGGCGAATGGTGTTGTCTGCGTACATTTAGTTGGCAGCGAAGTTTGGGCAGGAGTTTTGTGTGTGTGAGAGAGAGAACGGTGGGGACAGAGAATCCCCAGTCCCGTAAACATGTTTCTTGGGGGGGGGGGGGGGGGGGGGGTCCGAAGTGTCGCCGAGACAGAAAGCGACCAGAAAGAATGGTGGTGTTTCGGTGCGCTCCGTGCGGAGGGTGCCCAGGCCAACTGGAGAAGTTGTGCACTGCGAGAAGGGCGGAGGAGAAAAGCAGGAGCCGCTTTTGGAGCAGTTGAACCGTCGGAAAGGCTGGCGGCAGCTGCCCATGGGCCTCTGAGAGACGCCCAGCCCGGAAGGCTCCAGTCACGACGACAGGGGCGGCGGGATCCTCGGCTCGCAGCCCGCGGGAAGGGGCCGCTGCGTGCGCCGCGGCGTTTAGTGGCCAGGTCGCTGTGCGCGGGGTCTTTCGGCCTCGAAGAAGTAGGAGCCGCAAGTTTAGGCGTTCCCGGCTCTTTCCCGAAGGCAGAGGCCGGAGGAGGAGGAGAAGGCGCGGCCGCCAGGCGTCCTCTGTCTCCCGCTCCTCCCCGCAGTTCGCACTCCTTTGGGCCGAGGAGGAGAGATTCTCCATCGGTCCAGTCCCCCCCCCCCCAAGAGGGCCGTTTCA
>NW_015175362.1:671345-672238 GCF_001447785.1 Gekko japonicus | reverse complement strand
CCAACGCCGCCGCCGGAACCTTCCGGTCCCCGTCCCCCCTGCGCCGCCCGCACTCTCTTCCACGGACACTCCCGGCCGCAGGTAGCGGGACAGGCCCGGCCGGAGAGAACATTTTGTCCCGGCTAAAAATAGGCGTCCGAGTCCGAGGGAACTGGGCATGGCCGCCCGGCGTGGCCGGGCTATTCCGGGCCTCTGGCGGGGCAGTGCGGAGCGCAGGGTCTGGCGGGGCCAGGGGGCGGAGAGACTCGCCCAGGAAAGCGGGGTGGGGGAACCCCGCCGGAGCGTGACCGCCAAGGGCGCCGCGGATCCGAATCGCCGATACGGGGACTGGAAATCAGCGGCGAAATCAGGGGGGGGGGTGTGGGTGAAGAAATGGGCCCGGGGGGGGGGAGTGTCCGTGTACTCTGCGGCTCAGGCCCGCCACCCTCCCCTTGCTTGTCTGGATCCGCCCAGTGGGAGCAAAGGTGGCGCGCCCGGGTACTCCTCCCAAGGAAACCCGGTTTGTCGTGCCCCTCTCTGCCACAAGCTCGTCTTCCCCCCTTGGCGGTGCTTACTTCCGAGTAATCACGTCTGGGAGGGGCTGTTCGCTGACAACCTGTGTGGATCGCTCATCTCCCGCTCAGACGGCGGCGGTCCAGCACCCTCCGGGCAGTCAGTTCCGCTGAAGTCGAGAGATCTATGTACTCCCCCCCCCGCCCCATTTTTAGCTTTTAAGGACCGAGGGCGAATAAAGAAACACCTAACTCCAGGCTTCGCTCCCATTTGGGCAGCAGAGCGGCCCGGCCCTGGCAGGGGTAAGCGAGGGGCACAACAAGCCCACCCGCCCTCAGAGTGACTCTTGAGAGAGGGTTCCTCCCCCCCCCCCCCCCAACCCCCCCCGCCCCCCCCACCCC
>NW_015175362.1:670450-670745 GCF_001447785.1 Gekko japonicus | reverse complement strand
GGGGGGTGTTGGTTTGCTGCCCTCCCCCCTCGCATCATCCTCCGCACTCCTCTGGGTGGGTGGGGGAGGATCGCGAAGGGAACGGGGGAGCCCCTCCCCGTCCGACGCTGTCTCCCTGGGCAAGCGGCGGGCCCCTGCTTTGGCAGCCCACCCCCCCTTTCCCCTCCCCGCGTCTCGCTGGGACTGGCGGGGGACGTGCCTGTCTCCTCTGGTGTCTCGCTCGGCTCCCAATTCGTAACCAGCCACAGACGCCCCCTTTCACTCCGGTGTTTCTCTCCCCCCCCCCCCGCCTCCC
>NW_015175362.1:665380-669113 GCF_001447785.1 Gekko japonicus | reverse complement strand
CCCGCCCCCTTGCCTCATAGAATCCCGTCACCTTCCCCTTCTCTTCCCAGCCCCTGCCGGATGGCCGGTTTCAACCTCTCCCCGACTGCATTCCCCCGCCCCCGCCCCCAATACACGCCCATGTAGGCTGTCACACTTTATTGATGACAGGTTTCTGGCAACTGAAATATGAGTTCCAGGAGGTTGATCAAATAACAAAGGGCTGGCAATCTGAGCTCTTGCCTGTATTTTGTTAATATGTGATTGCTATAAGGGGCTGGGGGGAGGAGGAGGGGGGTGTGCATACACTCCAAGGCAAAAAGGCTTAAAGGAACTAGTGGGCCGCAGTTCTCCAGTTCCATAAGGTACTTTGCAAGGGCTTGGAGACTCTGCCTGGTGTAGGAGACTGAACTTTTCCAGTCCCCTCTCCTAGGGAAGGTCAGAAAAGAACAACTGCACGGACCTCAGGGAATCTTGACTACAAAAAGCGACCCCTCCCCTGGCCTGCCCAAGGGAGTTGCTTATGGGTGTGAATGGCCTTTTCCTAGGGCCCCTGCGCTGGCTGGATGCAACTGACAACTGGCAAAGCTGTGTTTGGATCCAGCTCCTCTCTCAATTGTTTACAGTGCAGGGAGCGAGCTGGTGAGCAGGGAGTGAGCTGCATCTACTGCCGAGTCTGTGGCCTGGCTGGCAGGGTGGTGGTGGTGGGGAGGGTATGGAGGGGAGGGGCCCCAACAAACAGCTGAGGCGTGTGCATGGAAACAGAGCTCTGGGTGCCAGCAGCCCATGCCTCTCACACGTCTGTGGGAACAAACCCTTTTGTGATAACATCTTCTGTCACATCTGCATCTGCTCCTGAAACCCTGGCATGTTTGGCAGCCTTTGGGCAGCAGGTGTCAGGCAGGAAGAGGGAGAAACTCCCAGAGACCAATAAAACGCAGCCTCCAGTTATCCCCAGCCCTAGCA
Organism: Gekko japonicus; assembly: GCF_001447785.1. Taxonomy (NCBI): domain Eukaryota; kingdom Metazoa; phylum Chordata; class Lepidosauria; order Squamata; family Gekkonidae; genus Gekko; species Gekko japonicus. The sequence continues at coordinate 668,168 of NW_015175362.1, read as the reverse complement.
AGGCCGGCCGGCCTTCCTCTGTGAGAGCTCCAGCAAGTGCCTCCCTTTGGAGCTCAGGCAGGGAGGAGAGTGGCTCCGTCTGACCAATGGGCTGGCTTTTCAGGAATCAAAACAGAGGGAGGGGGCTGTCACTTCCAGGCCTTACAGAGAGGCCTGGTGCAGAGGCCAAGCCCAGAGCGAATGGAGGCCTCTGGACGCAGGCCTAGGGTGTTGCTATGGTCTGGCTCAAGAGACTGACTCCTGTCCCCTCACCACTGCATCTGTCTGACTGGCAAGTTATTCTTTCCTTTGTGATCTTTGGCATTGACTTTTTCCTGGATGGGTGGCCTGCCTAGAGCTACAGTCAATGAGAATTTTGTTGCAGGAAGCAATGCAACATTAGGCCTAGAGCCAGCAGTTTGATAGCCTGGCGGACGGTGGATATATTATTTCAGACTGAGCTGCCTTTATAAAACAAATGGAAATAAACAAGTCTTATACTGTGCACATGAGAGAAACCAGTGCCTCTTTTCTGCTTTTCAGTTCAGTACTACTTTTCTCTTTACGTGTTACTGAATATTTATGATGACTTATCTGCATTAATAGAACAAAGTTTGAGTCCAGTAGCACCTTTAAAACCAAAGAAGTTTAATTCTGGATATAAGCTTTCGTGTGCATGCACGAAATACATTGACTACAGGAACTGCGGGCTGCTGATCCCTTTCTCTTTCAAGTGGCAGCTTTAACCACATATTTCAATACTGTTAAAAATGCCCATAAGAGCTTATTGGAGGAACAAGGTTTTAGATTATAAATGCAAAGTTGGTTCATATTATATTCCTGTTCATAGGGAGAATACTATTTCCACTCTAGTTTAATTTTCTCTTTCCTTTCATATTATATTCCTGTTCATAGGGAGAACACTATTTCCACTCTAGTTTAATTTTCTTTTTTCTTTTTACAATTAAGCTTTGTAAATGTTTTCACTTTACATCTGTCTTGATTAAAACATAAGCTTAAATCATGCCCATTGGAGAAATGGATAAAAATAGGGCTTGTGACACAATACAATACTCAGCCCTTATCTGAATCCTCAGTGATACCTAAAACATTTTAGCAGAATTTGAATTTGTTTTTCAAAATCAAGAGAATGCCCCATATTTCTTAATGTATAATTCTTTCACATTTAAAATACGACTCCAAAAAAGGATTTAGCAATATGAAAAAACAGCAGAGGTACTTACATTGATTTTGAAAAAGATCAGTTCACTTCTCTTGCATTTGTTTTTCATAGGACATTATGGAATAGCTCTCTCTAAACCTGCCAGGCACTTCTATTCCTCCTGACACAACTGACTCTGTACCTTTTTCTCCTGTGTCAGTATCCCCGTCTAAAAGCTGAAGCACATAGAACGGCTGATTTCTTCCATCACCTTCACAACTGAGGTCACAGACTTTCTTTGGCTTGGCCTGGCTTGACCTTTTGCCGCTAGTCTGACCTCTTCTTCAGGCTGACTTTCAGTCTGCAGACTACTCGGTGATAATAGGATGCAATACAACTACCTGTTACAATTTGTCAGGACAGCTTAACAAATTAGGACGGTTAATGTATTATCTGGTCTGTGATAGTAAATGCTGTCATTAAGATTGCATCACCTCAATTTAACTCACTCAGTCCTTGCTGGAAACCTGGCCTCCGAGGGCTGGCATGTCAGATGAAGAAGGTTTTCTCTCCAGCCAAGGTGTGCAAATTGCAAAGAAGGCCATTTAGATTAGATGCGGCTCTTCTGAAGAAGAACAAGCAGGAAGAACCGGATAAGAGTGCTGCAGGGCACACTGTTTTGGAAACTTCCATACATATTCTTGCCTTTTATCCCTAATAGGAGACACACAGTACGTCTCTCTGATCCAAGCCAGAGAAGACCCATTTTGAGGTTGTAAACCGCATTTATTATCCCAAGGCAGTTTAACCCCAAACACTGAATTTCCCAAAGCCATAAATGACTCTGAGTACAAAATAAGTGTTTTGTATGACAAAAAAGCTATGATTGTGGCCCATGTGTCACAGGCAGCACAGATATGGGCAAGCGTAAAATATTAGAATGTGTAGTTTTACAAGCAACAAAAGCAGGGAAACAAAATTATTTTCAGTTATTTGGTTTGCCTGTGCCATTCCTTGCTTTAACTGGTGAAATCTCAGCTTGTCTTACTTTTAATATCTTATTCGCCTACTATTTCATCATGACTGTGTCCTCTCAGTGAGCATTGCATTAAATGATATGTTTGTAATTGGGAAGAAATTGCACTGTTATATAATTTAGCAGAGACAGGTTGCACAAAGACCTACATAGTAAAAAATATATCAATCAAATTTTGCAAAACTATTTCCTGAGTTTTTATTAAGCATGCCCCCCCAAATGTGCCCACCAGCCCCACAACAGATGGGACAATGTTCTTAGCAAAATAATACTTTTTTAGGTTGGTTCATGACAATATATCAGGATTGAACTTTTGTGGTTTACATTTTAAAAATGTGTCTTTTGTTTATTTTAATGTTATTTCCTAAATGGATTGTAATGTAATACTTTCAAAGTAGGGTCTAGATAATTTTGATAGCTATGGCTGTTCTTAGGAAGATATGTGGGAGGGGGAAGGGCTAAACCAACCAAATACCAGCATTGGTCTTTGTTAGCTGTATTGTATGCAAAACCCAGAGCAACCAAGAGTGCACCTATGTGTTTTATAAAATCATTAAAAAAGTGATGTAGAAGCATGTTGCACTATCTTGTTTTACCTCTGGGGAATTTGA
>NW_015175362.1:652643-665321 GCF_001447785.1 Gekko japonicus | reverse complement strand
GCGCTGAATATTTTAACTCAATTCTTGAAAATAATGAGAACTTGTTTACACAAATAAATGGACTAGAAACAAACAGATTTTGACTTTTTCAAGTGAAATTGATATGTGTTAAAAGAAGGTTTTGGGTAACTCTTCTTCTTAACAAGAGAATTTCCCCCCTCTCCGCCAGTGATAGTATTCTTTTTGATATATGTATAGTAGATTTTGGACATGGGTATTGTTCCCTACCAGAAGCCATAAAGAACTTGTTATACCCAACTCAATAGAATGATTTTTGCAGAACTTACTTCTCTCATTTAATGGGGGAGGGGGATTAAGTTTATTGATGTTAACAGAGTTTGTATGGAGCATAGTTTAATGGATTTTAATGATATTTAAAGATTACAAATGAGGACTTTAGATCATTTACTCTGAACAGACTTCACTGGAAGTAAATGGAGTCAGACTTTTTAACATTGTAGTGTACATACCAATAACTTAGTATCATTCATTAATATAAAAACCAAAGGAACTGGTATACCTGAACCTGCATCAGTTGTTCTTAGGTTGCATATTGGATGTCTATATCAGACTGGCTGGCCATTGATTATTTCTATTTTCTATTTCACGTGACACCTTTTCTTGTTCAGCATCAGTGGATGCCACAGAATGCCAAGTCTTCTTTCACAATAATGCTATGAAATCTTCACATGTTGATGCTGAGAAACAAATTATGTTCATGTCGCCAGAATGGAACTATTTCTGTTTAAAAACAAGTCCTTAGTATGGTGATACCAATGGTATTTTAAAAATCCAGGCTTATCATTCTATGGGCTTCCAGTAGAAAGGTGGGGGCCCGTTTACTGCCCATCTCCTTTTAGTTCATGTGAACGAGTGCCTTGCTGAGCCTATCGCACCAGTGCCGATTCACTGCATGTTGTTGTGACTCTTGTACTGTCACTTCTGACGTAAAGGGTTTTTTTCACCCACCAATGAAGTTTGCCTTAAAAACAATTCTGAAATCATATTCTAAAAAAACAGATTTGCCGTCACTGTGATACAACATATAATGTGCAGCCACTCTTCATCTGTAGTGTCCATAATCCAAAAACAACCACGGGTTCCCCTTGGCATGGGAAAAGGCCTGCTAACCAGATAACTGACTGGATATTATGTAGTTTGCAAAGACTGCCTGAGCAATCACTCTCCCTAAACAAAGCATAGGCAAACATTGTGCAGCTCTGATTGTTTCTCTGCTACTGCCTGTATTCTTGGATCTATCCAATGGAAATTCAAGTTGCATTCTCGGGATTTCAAGCCGCTTTTCCTCCTAGGTTATGCCAGGGTTTTTTGTTCATTTCAATAGTAATCCATTTTTAGAACTTCAGTTTAAATTACTAAGAAAACATACTAATTCTGAGGACTTTGCACTTCTATCCATAGTATTCAGCCTGTCTAATTATAAAGCCTGATGCATCTCAAGTCAATTCTATTGCGCTAACTAGGCACAAGTAGCCAGATATGCTGTATTCTTGCTCACAGCATAATTTGACAGTTTTAAATGGAGCATTTGAAGGCAAGCCACCATCCTCTATTTTGAAATTACATAGTCAGAACTCTCTTGGTGGAAAAGTATTTAAAATTTATTAGCCATGTATTAATATTGCACTTTACTGTTTTTCACATAACCTACTTGAAATATAAAATGTACGTAATATATTTTAGGTCATTATAATTATATTCCCTTTTAAAATATTACAATGAATAGCTAAAACATGATCAAATCTCTTTCTTTCTTTCTTTCTTTCTTTCTTTCTTTCTTTCTTTCTTTCTTTCTTTCTTTCTTTCTTTCTTTCTTTCTTTCTTTCTTTCCCACCCCCGACTTTGAATGTGTTGGTTTTTTTCTGAAAGATCAGATTTATACAATTCCACTCAGGTAAAAAATGTCAAGTACCAAAGTAAGTTAATAAAGCCTTTAGATTAGATTATGTGTAACTGTGTCAGAAGGGAGGAAACATAAAATACATGGTCATTCCCTTTCTAATGCTGAATGCTTTTAAAGGGTTTCCTCTGTCTGTAGATTTAACTGCATAAACTCTGGTGGCTCAGGAGGGTTTGCTTGTATTTCCAGAAGGAGCCTAATTCTGTATTCCTTGCACATCTACCTTTCCATTAACTTCCCTGGAAGGGCTGGTGGCTCTGAGTCATATGGGCAGGTACTAGTTCAGTGACTGTAAACTTGAGCAGGATGCAGGTTTGAGTCATTTCTTAAAGCACAACACTTTATATCCCACAATTGCCCTGGCCTTTGTCCAAAATAGTCTTTCTGAATGTCTTCTGATATTATATCAAGATTTTTGTAGGTTTGATTCTGTTATCTCCCTGCAGTTCTTGTTTACTACTTATAGTAGGCACTGTTCTTTTATCAAATTGAGTAGGGGCCTTTTTGTGTGCAAATAAGAGCCAATTTTTTTCTCCCAAAAACTTAATCTTGGGATCCCGTTTTATTATTTACTAGTGAAACCTTTTCGTCTGTACTAGCGTAGTAAAGAGTGCACAGTCAGCACAGCCACAGTTACACACACACACAGAGACACACACACGTACACTTTTGTTTAAGAAACTGCACAGACTACTTTGACATGCGCTGATTTCAGGGTCTCTGACCTGTCTGGAACAGCATACTTTATTGCGGCGCCCCCTCCGGCTCTTCGTCGTCCGATTGGCTACTTGAAAATGAATATGCAAATAGCTGCCCCCTCCGCCCTCCCTTTCTTCTCTCTTGGTGTTTCATGCAGCCGCCAGGCGGAAACGAAGAGCCGCGCTTCCCACGGGTTCCGACAGATGGGTGGTGGGGAAGGGAAGCCGCCGCCGCGGCCCTGGCCAATAGGAGCGCGGTGGAAGGAGGCCAAGTACGCAGCTCCGCGCTCGCCTCACCAGCTCATTCTGCAGCGCCAGACCCGCGAGGGGGGGAAGAGGGAAGGGAGAAAGAGGCAGCAGCAACACACACTCACATACAGAGAGACCTGCCCCGCTCGAGAAAAAAAAAGGCTCAGCCTCTCCTGGACCGCGTTCAAGTCAGCAACCACAACCTACTCTTCAGCCTTGCAACTCAAAGAGGAAGGAAGATTGGAAAAGAGGGAGAGGAGGAGGCGGGGGCCGGGCCCGCTCACTGCCTGCCTGTAGACTTTTTTTTTTTTTTGGTCTTTGCTGCGCCCCCCCTCCTCTAGCCAAGATTTTTTCTTTGCCTTAAAAAAAATCCCAGCCTGAGCAAAAAAATTTCTTGTTCGTCGTTTTTATATATGTATATGTACATCTATACGTAAAAACAAAAACAAAAAAAAGACAGAAGGGTCACTCTCGGAAATCCAAACCAAACCAAAAGGCGTCCTTGAGAAAGGCATTAAATTTGTTAGCTGAGAAATGTGAAGCCAACGGTCCCGTGTTGTGTTACAGAATTCAGGATCCCATAGGTTTTAATGCAATACAGTACAATGGTATGTGGCATTGAAAACGATCCTTTTTTTTTCTTTTTTCTAAACTTGCTTGTTGGCTGTCCCCCCCCCCCCTTAAGTTTGTGTCTTTGGTTTACAAAGTGGATGCCGTATATCCCCCCCCCCCATCAATGCTATTTCTGATGTTACAGGAGTTCTAAGTATTGGATTGCTTATATTTTGCTTCTCTGTCTCTCTCTCTCTTTTTTTGGCAGCTTTTGTATGTGGGTCGCTCTTTTATGCCAGGAAACAGTTGATGGAGTTTGCGTCCAAAGTGCTGAACTTGGTACATTTCCTGCTTCCAACTTTCTCCCCTCCCCCCTTGCTCTCTCTCTGTCTGGCAACTATCAATTCCACCCTGGAAAAGGTTAATCTCAAATGCTGGCTGCTTCGTTTGCACCTCTGGCTTTGTTTCCCCTTGCTTGCGGCTGCTGTCGATGTGTGTTTCGCTCATTCTGCTAATCTGTTTTTTTGTGGTGGTTCTGATACCTTGGTGTCTTCTAATTCATTCCATGAAAACTTGAATTGTTTCTTGCAGTTTGGAGGAAATGCATTTGTACTGTTGTTCGCTGCGCTTGCTAATCTCCGTTAGGACCTATTTTACAGTGTTTGCCGTGCTACACTAAAGTATGGAGTGTTTATTTTGCATCTTTCTCTCTTTTAGAGCTGTTTACGTATTTTGTGGCTGGCTTATTGTTTCTACTTCCCTTCTTCCCAATTCTTATTATTTTGTTGGGAGATGGTACAGTTTCTTCCTTCCTTTCTTTGCTTTCATCCCTTATTCCCCGGGTATGTATGCGTCTCCTCTCCCCACTTCCACTCTCTTCGCCTGTGTGTCTGGGCCACATTTTAATGCACAATATCCCATCCATTAAGTTGTGGTTGAATGCGGAGTGTGCGAGGACTTGGCAGCTCTCGGGCTGAAGGGGGCGGGGAAGCCAGTTCGACTTTGACACAAGATGCCGATGTGGCGTGATCTGAATTATTATTAGGGCTGCGAACATGGCCATCTCCTCCTCCTCCTCCTGCCGCCGCTGCTGCTGCAGGAAAGGGTTGCCATTGAACTTGAGACGGGACAGACAAGATCTCTAAGCCTCCCCACCCCCAGTACAGTAGCTGGCAGAGAAAAGGCGCCAAAACACAGACGATTAACTCTTTCTTTGAAATGAGCCTGAACCCATGAAACTTTAACTTTTAATCACAGGAATATAAACTTTTGAACTACAATTTGAAACGATCTTTATTTTTGTAAACCCTGCAATTTTAGAAAACGCTATAAACTGTCAGCAACTGGGATTGATTCTTTAAGTAGTTTTGGATTAATACCTTCGTGTTTTTGTGGAGCCTTTGCTGTGTTTGGTGAGAGTGAGGGCTGAATGAACATGACCTTTATGCACTCAGGGTAAAAACTTCAAAGTTATGTAACATAAAACGATGTGGTTTACAGTTTTACATTTGAGGTCTGATGTTTGCATTTTCTGGTCTGTGAAATGGAGAAAGCTTGGTTATTAGAGACACCATCAAACCATATGTGGACAGAGGTCAAGCACACACACACTGTGAGAAAGATATGTGTGCACACCACAGACGTTTATAAAGCTGAGCAGCACTGAGAAGTTTGCCTGCATTGTATGCACATATTTCTTCACTCTTTAACTAGAAAAAAAGCATTTTCCAGGAGAGGACAGCATTTCTTCATAACTATGGAATTATAAGTAGGAATACAGCTTTGCTCAGTTTTTTTTTTTTAAAATATATATAGATACAATATGATGTCTCAGGTACGTTTAAAAATTGACAATTCCATTTATTTCCTGAGTTCAACTTAAATAACGGTTTCCTTGAGGCCCTTTTTGTTGAACAGGTGAGTGTGAGTGCAGTAGCACGTACAGACGTAAAGCATAATTTTTAAAAGGATCAGCAGTACAGTATACAATTCCACTTTTATTTTACAGTTGCACAGGATTTCCCAAAGAAATATTTGCTGTATTTGGCTTTAGATTTATGATTTTACTGAAATGTAAGAATATAAAATCCAGACATTTCTAAGTTTACGTAAGCACTCTTTACTTTTTGTGCGTATGTTTATATTTAGACATACTAAAAAAAAAGGCTGATGGACATGATTTATATATTAAATAGTTGAAAATCAGAAAGTTGATTCTTTAATAGAGAAAACTTTCAGAACAAAAAAATTGTGAAGGGATATACCAAGATTTTTTAAAAAGGTATACATGTGAATGACATACTGGTATAATAGTATACTGAAAGAAGCTTAGAATTTGCCGCATGCATTGAAGTGTGGAGGAAAACCCTCCCATCTTTATGCAATAGGACATGGTAAGATTAGACGTATCCTCTGGGCTTTAGAGGCATAAAACAGTGCTGTTCTAACTAAAGTAGAGCTGCCTTACACAATGGACATTACTTAAACTCCCATATCATCAGAAATCTAGATGCAGGCCTTTCCCTTTCAACTTTCACTGTCCTCTTGGAAATATAATTGCCCAAGCACTTTGGAATGTGTATGCAAAGTTTTTCAGTATCATGCATTAAGGCAGAAAGAATAAGAGCATTTGTTTCTGAGTTCTACAGAATGAAACACTGAGTCGTCATCTATGGAGAATTGCTGAGGAGGGGGGGGGTCACTTGTCTGGCCTTTCAGGGTTTCTAGTTTTTCATTAATCATACAGTTGAGCTGGCTAACCTCCCGTGTTATACTGAAATCAGTTCTGCTTGCGCGGTGAGTTTCAGACTGTACATGTGCATGAAATCTAGACATACAGATTTGTATATTATGCTTTTTAATAACTTTGTGCATGTCAGCAATAACAATATTAATGCATTTTATTAGCTTAATCTTGCCCTCACAAAATTAAAAAATATTAGGGTACGGGGAGTGTGGATGAATAGCGAGTAAGCACGTATTCTTTGATATATAGACACATAATTAGATACAAAGGGGGCATATTTGCTGCATAAAATGGGTAACTTTTGTCGTAGGAGTGTAGCTGCATACTTGTCTTTGGATGAGACCTCTTTAAATGCAAAAACTTTTTTGTATGGTTCATAAATGTCTAGTCCTTAGAGAGAATCTCTGGAAGAGCAGAAGAGTTTTATTGTGGTGCTGGCATGGCAGGCTTTTTGTTGATCTCTTTCCATTGCGTATTCTGTGTCTTCCAGTGCTTGAGATGAAAGGACATTTTAAAAAAATATTTATTTACATACTTAACTATTTACATATATAACTACCTAACACTGAGGGCTAGTTTCCCATACACAGCATCCACAATTAAAGACTAGTACTAGAAGAGAGATTATCCTAGATCTCAGACTTCGGAATAAAAGTTGCCAAGTTATGCCACTGTGAACCAAACATTTATTGAAGGCAATTGTGTATGTTGCCTCTTTGTGAAAAAAAGAAACGTGAACATTTTTTGTTTTTCTGAATTCTAGCATTTTCATGTTTCTGTTGAAGTATTATTTCTCACACAAAATCTACCAAGGGTTAATTCTGCCAGAGACAGATATAATAAAATATCTTCCATAAGGACATTTGGATTTGGCTTGTGTACATTATTTGTTTATACTTCTGTATACTCTTAAGTAATTACAGTACTTTATGTCCTCAGGAGAAACTTTAAGGAGTTGGTGGATGTTGTTAGCATACAGTTATTATGCTTGGATTATTAAATATGGGCATTTATTTAGATGAATCACAAAACAATTTCCACTCCCTTTCGAAGGATGTCTTTATGGAATGGGTTTGGTTACTCTTGGCTTTGAATCTTGTTCCTGGAAAAGCCTGCAGTTACTGTGGTATTTATTAAGCTAGTAGTGCTAGTTTGTTGGTGTGTAAGTGAGTGAAAGGCCAGACCATGGCTGGGCCTTGTGTCTGTGGGGCACCTAAGGACAAAGAGTCATTACAGGCTTTCTATCTCCCCCCACAGCACCAATCAGCTCCATCTCCTTCTTTATTGTCTGTTATTGGAAATGAATGGATATTGTGTGTGTGTGTGCAAGAAAATATGTGCCACTAAATGACTCTGCCTCTTAACTCCTATGAGCAGTGTACCAGAATAGCTGTTAGCAGTAACTAGGACTAAAATTGTTGAAGTAACTGTAATGGGGCAGGGGATCCACATTATTCTTGTGTCAGCATTATGCATGTGTAAATCAGGAGGTTGGGATGGGATGCCATCTTTATAGAAGTAATAATTTGTAGGTAAGGGGAATAACTCTTTCTTCCTTCTTACAGCGCTTGAAACATTTCCCCCAAACCCAGTTCCAATACCTGAAGTGAGCCAGATTGGAAGAAAAATGTAGCAATGGTGTTCAGCATAATAAGTAGTCCAGAGTTTAGCTCTGTTCATCTCTGTGCTGTATTTTCTGTAAAAAGGAGACTCTCCCTGTTTATATATAAGTAAACAGACGTGTGAATAAATATATATGGACTCTGCACACCCTGTCTAGCTTGGTCCTAAATTACTTTATTGATATAATTACTATCCCATATTTTTCTGTATAAATATCCATTAAAATACAAAATATCAATATATAATGAATAAAACCACAACACAAAATACATGAGAAGCTAGCAGCAATAAAACTCACTTTATAACATTTAACAAGCAGCCATCAAAATAAAAAACAGTAAAACCAGTAGTTGGTAAAATTAGGATTTTAAAAGATTAGTAGTGCCAAAAGCCTTCTAAGATAGGTAGGTTTTCACCTGACATGGGAAACAGGTTTCAGGTGGAGTTCTACCTGTAACATGCTTCAGAGTTTTGGACAAACAACTTCCATTTACATTCTTCATTTATTTCATAGTTATTGCCAGTACTTTTCCTCCACCCCAATCTTGTACACAGCATTTCATTTTAGTATGTGCTATTGATTGTACTCCTTTCAATTTGCTTTCTGTACTGTGCTGTGCTATGTATCTCTTGTAGTCATGTACTGCAAATGGAACAAATCTTGTTTAATCACAATTTGTTTTAAGTGATTTTCTGTCCTTCCCCACTTCTAGATGGGTGGTAGACTGAAGTAGCTATCATGAAAAGTAGAATTATATGTTCAAAATGGACACAGGACGTTTCATTGTATTATGTTGACATTGATGGGAAGTGGGAGGGCTTCTAATATCCTGGCCCCACTGGTGGACCTCCTGATGGCACTGGTATTTCTGGCCACTGTGTGATACAGAGTGTTGGACTGGATGGGCCTTTGGCCTGATCCAACATTGGCATCTCTTATGTTCTCAAATTGTGAACAAACAAAAAATGGCAAACATAGTGGTTACAATAAAAGTCCATATATATTCATTAAAATGTATATCTTTTTGGATCAAGATAGCTTATAATTTGTTTCATAAGAACCATAAGCATAAAATAAACTATTAATAAAAACACTTTATAGAAAAACTGATTCCTTTAGCTCATGTCTTACTAAATGCCTTTCCAAAACTTTCTGTATAAAATACCCAAGAGGGCTTACAATTAAAAAATAAACACATTAAAAATGCTTTGCTGCCCTTTTCCGAGGAGTTATTACTTCTCATTATTCCATAAAGTATGAGCTACTGCGGAAAAGGAATGGGCACCAATGGGTGTCAGGAAAGTGACCCTTGATGGCGGAACACAAAACGATGACCACTAGCAGAACATAGGTGTACAGGAACAAATAGAGAGATGGATCTTCCGATATGTAGGTCCCAGGCCAGAATGGCCTTTAAAAGTTAAAATCAGCACCTTGACTTGAACCAAGGAATAAAATGGAAGCCAATATAGTTGTTTAAATTGGCTGACAGTAACCACAGCTGCTGCATTTTGAAGCAGGTTGTAAGTTTTCAAGGACATCCCTATGAAGAACATTTTACAATAGTCCAACCATGAGGTTACAAAGCATAATCAGCATGGCCAGATCGGCTGAGTCTAAGAAGGGAGACTAAATACAGCTGATAGAAGGCACTTTTGACTACTATACCAACTTATTTTTCAAACAGCAAGGCTCAGTCCATAAGCACCTCTAAGCTTTTAAGCTGCTCTGTAAAAAAACAAAGGCAAGCCCTAATTTATCTGAAAGAATTGGGTCCATCCGCTCCACAGTGTCAGCCTTCCTGACCAACACCACCACTAGCTTGTCTGGATTCAATTTCAGCTTGCCTTGCCTTATTATTTTGAATACTTTGTGTCAGTCCCATTGTGCCTGTGGTAGTAGTGGAAAGTGCCCTCAAGTGACTCCACATGGTTTTCAAGGCAACAGACGTTCAGAGGTGGTTTGCCATTGCCTAATTTTGCTTAGCAACCCTGCACTTTGGTGGTCTCTCTCATCCAAATACGAACCAGGGCGACCCTGCTTAGCTTCCAAGATCTGGTGCGAGCGGGCTAGCCTGGGCTATCCAGCTCAGGGCTACATTGCACTTCTATTAGAGTGGGGGCATATGCTCTAGCTGTCATGGATATGCCACTGAAAATGGCAACTGATCCCTTCCTAGCCTATAGAAGTACTTACAATGTGAAGAATTAACGTGAAACCGTGAGTCTCCAAGAGTCCCTACATTCCATTTCCTGGTTACTGTTAGGTGAATATCTGAAGACTCACAGCCTGGAAACTCCACATGGTAAGTTAGTGCTTCTGGATGTTGTGGGCCGGGCAGGGATCAGTCAACATAAAAGGCCATCTTCAAAAGCACCACGGTGGTGACTAATGTGTGCCCTAATTCTCACTTTTCCACTAAAAAAGAGACATCATAACCAGATACCACCAAATAGGAAGAGGAATAGTGCTTGATAATATTTTGTTCTTTTTTCTGATCATGCATAAACTTTGAGGGAACTGTATCAAAGGAGTTATAGCTCCATGTGATGGAAATTATCAGTGCTGATAAAGGCATTGGGATTAATGTCATAGTTGTTCATAATGTGCCATATCCTTATCACAAGTGGTACATGGTTATCCTTGGTCACGGATAGGATCTGGCACCCACTGATATATCCAAGGAGATAATTTAAGAATAACTAGTACTTAGCATTTACTTTTAGAACGTTTGTACCACTCCATAGGTATTCTCAACAGTTCTTTCACGAACACAATAAACTAGTTCAGTAGTGTTATACCTGTTAAGAGATGGAAGACTAAGGCTGACAGTAGTTTGTCTTATGGACAAGGAGAAACAGGCACCTGTGAGCTTGTGCAGTAGGATTTTGTGTGATTTCAGAATTGTGTAACAGATTGTAGTTTAGCCACTACACTACACCAACTCTCATTTCTTTTCTTCTTCCTGTAGGCATCAGTTTATCATACATCAGATTAAATACAGATGTGTAAAGGTTTTGATGACTGACAGTTTTTTAAGCTGTGCCTGTGCCTTTTTTAAAGTGACCCAAGGTAACACTGACTTCAGTCCTGAACTTGTTCTCTTTTTTTATTCCTTTCCCTTTGGCTTTAGAGCTGATAAGCATGTCATACTTGATTGCTCTTAGTGTAAATGGTACAAAAGGCACCTTTCCAGCAGTAATAGGGATTCTAATAATTATGCCAAGAGGAGGAGCCAGTTTTAAAACATGGGCAACTCCCAGAAGCAACATTTCTATAGTTAATGGCTGGAAGGATTAAAAAAAAATCCAATGTGGAAGGGATAGTATTAGTTTTACGCTGAGACCTGTAATATTGCCTTGTGCAAGAGTACAAGTGCTGAAAGAGGTGCGCTGAAGGATATTAGTAAATTTGTTGCTGAGGGAAATATTTATTAAGTAAGAATGCTTATTCACAGGCAAACTCCAATCTTAAAAAACTAGAATTATCAGTTTTTATTGAAATGCTGGGGCGAAGAAGATACAATGTGTGAAGGAATTTTCTGAGAATGGTAAAAAAAAGTGTGGTTGATCCTGAAATATAACGTCACTCTGGTTTATGCTAATACGTTCTAAAATGGTCACTTTTGAAATGCTTAACAGGAAAAAATGTGCTATTTAAACCATGGTTATACACAGGTTGAAAGTGTACCTACCTTGAAGTGGGTTAACTCTGAAGGGTTAATATGTTGAACCTAGCTATTTGCTTTGACATTACCTGCTTTGTGTGAGCTCCCCTTCACTTCCTCCCCCTTCCTCTGGCTTGTAAATTTATGGGAATTGCAGCTGGTCGACTTGGCAAGCTCCCCTCATTAAGAGCCCCCTTTGAGAACGGGCTGTGTTTGAGTATTTCCCTAATGAGGACAGGACGGGGTTAAAAAGTGACCATTTCATGGTTGACTTGAACCTGCCTGTTTCTCTTGATGTGTCGTCGTGAAATGCCTGACGCGAATAAATCCCACTCTGCTAAAGGAAAAGTCACTGGTCCCTTCAGGACAGCTTGCGGGAAAGGGGAACTTAAGGAGGCGTCCGAAAGTTTACCTGAGACAGGGAAACCGCGGCAAAGCTACGAATGGACCCTGCGAGCCTGCTCTGAGGGCCTCTGTTTTGCAGCACGTGGGCCCCTCAGGTCAAAGTTTGGAAAGTGCTGGTGTGTGTCTGAAGGCAAGAGCCCCCCCCCCTCCCCCGTGAGCCACGCTGCTGCAATGTTCTGCTGCAAAGACGTTGAAAGGAATGGCTAGTTGGCAACCTCCTCAGACTGTGTGCACACGGCTCCCCCCTCCCGTTTTCTTCTCACTGTCTTTTTGCAAACTCTTTCAGGCTTTTAGTTGTGTGTGCGTGTGAAGTTATTCGCAAAAGATTCAACCCCCCCTTCCCCCGCATACTGTGAGAACCGGAGTTGTTGGTGTGTGTGTGCCCGCGGGGGGGGGGGCAGTGTGTGTTTTTTGTTCGCTGCATTCCTACAGCGTAAAAAAAAAAATCGCGCGCGCGAACTCCTTCCTGGCACGAGCTGGTTGGTAAGATTGAAAGCAGGCTAGTGTGTTGCTACTGCGGGTTTTTTCTTTTCGTGTCCCGTCCCCCCCCCCCCCCCCCCGAGGCAGCTGCCACCCATTCCCTCCCTGAGCTTTTCTCCTCGAGGAGAAAAGGAAAAGCCCGCCTGGGAGGGACCAAGCAGCCTCTCCGGGAACCCTACACGCGTACGAGCGAGCCCGCCACTGCCAGGCGAGGGATGGGGGCCACGTGTAAGGGGCTTCCCGCGAGGGAAGCGTCTCGCTCTCGTGCACACACGGCGTCTTGCGAGAGGCCGCCGGCCCCATTTGCACTGTGAAGAGGAGGAGACACGAGCAAGG
>NW_015175362.1:651922-652277 GCF_001447785.1 Gekko japonicus | reverse complement strand
GGGGGAGGGAGAGTGCAGAAACTCAGGCATGTTTGCAAAATGTACAGCCGAGCCCTCGTACTGTACGAAATGATGATTAATAAAGAGGGAAGACATGGAGCGGAGGGGGGAGGGGGGGGAGAGAAGGAATGTGTTTGCAGCAGCGGCCGGAGGAGGAGGAGTGTAATAAGGGAAGATTGTGTAATTAAATAATAAACCAAAATCCTGAAGTCTGATTTGGGAAGGGGGGGGCGGCGGCGGCGGCAAAAAGTGCGGTCGGTACAAAAAAATATACCCCCACCCCCGCCAGTTCCCCCCTTGAACTTCCAGGTTTTGCAGAAGTGAGCGCATAAAGGAGTGGGGGGAAGGGAATAAG
>NW_015175362.1:603792-651905 GCF_001447785.1 Gekko japonicus | reverse complement strand
GGAAAGAGATTGATCGTTTTGAATTTTCAAGAGATCATTTTTATTACAGTGGGCGTTTGGGAAGCAGGCTCTGAACATTATCCACAGAGAAAGAGGGTGGAGGGGAGGGAGTGGAGAGACGGGGAGAGAGAGGGAGAGAGAGGCACAGGCTGCTGCTGCTGCGAGAGGAGCCCGGCGATTGCGCGCCGCTGCGAAGTGTTTTGCAGCCTTGGGGGACGCGCACGCACACTCCCTCGCTGGCGCTCTAGCGCACGGGGCTCTTCCTTGCAAAGTTTCGACTGCCATCACACGCCAGGATTTTCCTGCTCCGCTGCTGCAACCTTGAACTTTGGCAACGTGGTTGACAGTGCCGTGGTGTATCATCCCGCTCGCAGCTTTCTCCAGAAGCACTTTGCAAACCGAGGGGTGAAAAAGAGGCAACGCGAGGGAGGAATAAGTCCTGTTTTTCTTCTTCTCCCCTTTAACTCCCTGCATTCCATTCAACACCCCCCTCCAATTCCCTCCACCCCCCCTTCCCAGTCCACCAGCAGCGACTGCAGCAGCAAGACTGAGCCGTCGAGAACAAGAGGGTTAAAAGTGTAGATTGGATTTCACCCCGGGAAATCTAGCGCTCGGAGTGAACTTGAATCTTTGACTATTTAAGGAGGACTTGGGGGGGTTTGCTGCGAAGTTGTGGCGGTCCGAAGCGGTGCTCGCTCCGGATTAACTTCATCTTTAGCCTCCGATGACTGTAAAATGAACAGATGAAATCGTTGCCCTTTTGATACTTTTCTCTCCGCAGAAGTGCGTTCTCAGAGCGAAGTCATGATGTATTCTCCCATCTGTCTCACTCAGGTATAGCCGCCTTTTTCTTTTAAACTTGCGGTCGGGTTGCCGGGGGACCGGAATGGTTGGGATGGTTCAGAAGAACGTTCTTTTTCCGCGTTCGGACTGTGCTTGAAATCCTCGTACGTGATTTTGCACAGATCTGTTTGCTATTTGAGAGATGGGGCGCGGGGGTGGGGTTGGGGGAATCGTCTTTTTAAAATGCCACTGATATACGCGCATAGTTAAACAGTACAAATTGGGGGGGGGAATTAAACATTAGAAATAACTATACTTAAAAAGCAGGTTGAAAGCATATTGATGAGACGGTGTTTCCAGCTTTTATATTTAACTGGCTCAGTGTCTACTTAGAAGAGCTTGAAAGGGAAAGTGTTCCTTTCTTTTTAATTAAGCAATGACTGCGGTAACATAATACCATCCCATGCTGAATTAATCATATATAGCCTTTCAGATAATGTGAGGTTGGTTTGAGGAAAGGTGACTGAACAGTAGGACATTTCTTATTGCGATATTCCAACACACTTTTCCTGCTTTGTTGTGGTGCTCCTAACTTTCTAAAGTCAGCACCCAAGGTCAAAAGCAAACCTGCCTGCAGACATTGGGCCTCCATTTGTATGTCTTTGGATATAAAAAGAATTAATTTTGGGCACAGAATATAAATTGATTACTTTGAAGAACATTCAATCAGTGTAAAAATTGCTTAATAGAAGGTGGTTCTCATGCAGATGAGATATGGTTTTACCATATGGTGAGCCTTTTCGGATGGTTTTGGCGGGACACAATTTTTAGAATAAATAAATAAATAAAGGAAATAGAATAGAGACTGAGATCCAGTATAAATTGTAGAATAGGAAGTGCTATATGAGAAGTGTAAATCTGTATAGGCATTTAATATTAATACCATTGATGGAGTATATTCCTGGCAGTAAGTTATAAATGTGAATCCCTAGGGCAGTTCTGATACTTTTAAAGTGTTTGGAGGATGCGGTTTGAAGCGCTTTCTTCTGCCTTGATATTTATAATAGGTGTAGAATTAAGTATATTACTTGTGGTATATTTGTGATACAGTCAAAATAATTACGTTTGCATTTGAAAGTCAGAAACCTTTGTGGTTCTGAAGGACTGAAGTGTTCACAAAATTATGAATGAAGATTAAAACAATGATAAGGCTTATTCAGTGATTGGATACAGTCCTGTAGTTTTTTGGCTGACATGTTTTTATTGTTTATATTTTGCTTGGCATTAACAGGGATATTTTCATCAAGTTAATGTGAACTTCATTTTGCAAAACAGGTGGAAATAGGTAGCGTAAGATATCTGAGACATTTTAAAAGTCTGCACCTTTGCATGTAGATCTATATCTGGGCTTACTGGTGTAGATATAGATATTATAATGTATTGTTAAAAATTCTCACTGGGTGCTCTGCTTTGAACAAAATTTGATAGCGAAATTTCCACTTTGTTCTGGAAATGTATGTTTAATGGTCTCATTGGATCTTACTTGCAAAAATAGGATTGCTGTCTTTACTTTATTTGGTACTTTGTACTAATAATGCTAGGTATATTAGCATTTGCATTGAATTTTAAAAGTATGATGCTTTTATAAGGTATAAGCTGTTGGTATTTCCTCACTTTATGGCTTCTTTCATACAAGATTTTCAGAATCTTTCCACAGATACCGTAGAAGACTCCTATCAGTTCTTTATTTGTCATATGCATTTTTAAAAATGCCACTTTTGTATACAGATAATTTGTATACAGTAATTTCGGAAACACCCTTAGTAGTAATGTGTTCGTATAGTGCAGCTTTAGCAGGTATAAGAGGTGTCTTCTAAATCACTGAGATGAAATTTTTGTGCATGGTTGGTACAAAAGAGTTTTGTATTTGCAAGTCATGTTATTTTGCAGATAGGGCATATTATTGTATATTGGCATATTACTGTATATTATATACAGTTATTACTATATCTGTTCAAAAATTACGTTGAAGACTTGCCTTACTTTTCTCACTTGCACAGTGTTGGAGGTTTGCTGTGAAAACAGACTATGCCAAAATATTTGTTCTCAGAAATCTTAGAAAATACTAGAATAGAAAGAATTATTGGCCAAATAAAACCAGTTGCTGAAAAAGTAATTGCTGTAAGTTTTTTCAGCTGTAGAGAATCCATACAAAAACTGTAGCTGGAAGGTGAGTTGTTACTGTAGATATAAGGTTGTGATCCCAAGCATACTGTCTTGAAAGTAAACTACATTGAAATCAGTGAGGCAGTGATCTGTTTAAGTTGCCAAAGGCATTCTGTAGCTATGAAACATATACCTGTTTAGGCAGATTGCAAGACTAGCAATATAATGCTTCCCTCTTCCATTCTGTACAAATAGGGTGTATTCTGTAGTCGCTATCCTTTTAGTGCTCTCAGGTTCTTGCAGTTTTATATTGCTAGTATCACAGGAACCCTGAAAGTTTCACAGTATTTTTTTCTTCCTGGAATTGTTTAGTTCAGTATAAAATAGAAAACCCCAGTAAAGTGGTTGGTGTGATATAGTACTACTTTTGTGGGGAGGGGTAGGTTAGTCTCCCAGATTTACTAGAAAACAGATTATGGGAAGGGTCAGAAGGTAATATAATGGGAGGGGAACTGAAAATACTTTTTAACATTGTTACTGTGAACAGAGAACTTGGCCTACGTAGCATACCTATACTGTAGTTGCAGCAGAAGTATTTTTATTTTCACACTTCAAGAAGAAAAAAAATAGTCTGTATTTTTCTCCAACTTTGATGTGTTATGTTATGGCCTATGGCTAAGACAATAAACTTATCTACCTATCTAACTCAAAAGAAAAATATATACAAATTGTCAATTCATATAGACTAAACTGAGCCATTTGTTACAACATTTGAAAATCTTTATCTCCATAAATCTCTGTTGCAAAGTGCAGTTATGATTCACCTGGGTTAATGCCACATGCAACTTATTTTCCTGTATTGCATCTACCAGTATTAGTTACAACATATCAGATTTCATAGATGGCCGTTGGACCTGTTCTGAAGAGAATGTATGTGTTTGATCTCTGTTTAGAATACAATTTGAGGTGGTGTTATACTAAAAAAAAACCCCTCCAGACATATTTTGAAGATTATTTATTCTACAATATCACTTTAAATCAGAATTTGTAATTCTGCTTCGATGCATTATAGTTTTTCTTAAAGTATATATGTTGCTCTTACTTCTGCTCTAGTAATAAAGCTTCTAAAGCTGTACGTGTACTCCTGATTTTAGCAAGCTATTTAACACAGTTTAAATATACAAAATAAGGTGCATTGCTTCAGTACTAAGCATGTTTACTACAGAAAAGATCACATTGAATATGTTAGGGTGTTCTTCTGTGTAAGTGTGCTTAAGTTCATGCTTTATGTCATTATAAGGTAAGTTGCCAGAAGTAACATCAAAAATCCCAAATATTATAATTTTCATGTTAAAATCCAAAATTTCAGAATGTGTATCTTATAGATACAGTAGGACATTCCCATTGTTACAGGGTTTAAAATTATATTTAGGGCAGTAATTTTAAAACTGTATTGGATGCATTCCTCCCCCACACCACCTTCAATTCTATACTTTTGCAGCATTTCATGCTATTCTGTCTGCTTTGTCACATTTTCTAGATGTATTATTAAAATCCAGATTTCTTTAATGGGGGGTTCTATGCATGTCAATTTCTGAGAGGAGAAAATAAACTGTAGTAGTTAAGAAAAAATGGCACCAGAGTGTATTGAGATAGGGAAGTCTTATCATGGGCTGTGGTTGCTCTGAACAGTGCAGCCTTCCCACACAAAGAGCAGATTGTGGTTTAACTCTTTCCATGATTTAGTTTATGAGCCCTCAGAGTGACAGAAATATACAGAGCTGTGCTGGAAACCACTGGTCTCTTTAATTAATAGTACTTTGCCATTTTGCCGCACTTTGTATTACAATCATTTTGTGCCCTGTACTGTTGTTCAGTTTGGGTTTATATTCTTTCCTCCTTAAAGAAAAGTAGTAATTCAGCGATTGAACTGCAGTAATTTTGCAGAAGAAATGCCAAAAACATATGTTTTCCTTAAATGTAAAAATGCAGAATTTAGCATGCACAGTAAAGTTTCACATTAGCTAGATTTATTTGTTTAATGCTGTCTCCTTGGCTTGAAAACTAGAGTTTCACTCAAGCTATTCAAATAATGGTGAAGCTAGATATTTAATCATGTTCTCTAATTTGCATCACTGTTATAAAGTTTATTTGGAATCAGTGAGATTTGTTTGAGTTATATCTGTTTTTGTATAAAGGATATATATTTTGTCATGTTGAAAAAATACAATCAATTGGCATAATTATCGTAGCATTATTGTAGTCTTTCCAGAAGGACCCCAGAGTTGTAGTTAGAACAAGCTTCATTACTGAGTGAAATAAATAACTGCTTAATAGTTCAAGAACAGAAATTGAATTCTTTTAGAAGACACACACACACACACACTTGTATGGGGGGGGGGAGGAATAACTTTCTTTCCCCCTCCCCACATTTTCTCACAGAATCTAACTATGGAAGCGACTACTGTTCAGGCTGTTATAGTGTACAAAATGATTACACATGTGGCAAAAGTTACTGCAAAATGTGAACATGTCTGTAGGATGAAACCTAAAGTGTGAATGTCTTGTCCTCCAAAGTAATGTAATTGTCAATATACAGATGAAATGTAGACTCCAACTTTTCATTACAATAAAAACTAAAATTAAATCTGTATGGTGCTTTGAAAATCCATATGACAGGGAGAGCTCTTTGAAACTGTAAATACATTGCATGTATTTCAGAAAAGCAGTGATGCAGTATTAATGTCACCCTGCCACAGGGTGCTGAAGCACAAAGAATGCAAAGTTTGTGCCAAGTTGTCCTTTTTCATTGTATGCCTCAGATAGATTTTTAGGGGCATTCAAATAATTGCCACACACTCGTGATCTGTTAACAAATTAACTAACTTTGTGGGTCTTTGAACCCCACAGTGGAATATAGAGGAGTTACTGGAGGAATACTCGTATAATTTTCTTTTGTCGGGTTTCATTTTGCAGAGTTAAGAAGAAAAAGAGGGGTGACCAAGGACAATCAAAGTGCAAAGCTTTGTGCGGGGCTCTTGTACCGTGTGCTATGTCTTCCGCTTCCTTTCCTTTACTGTATCCTGATTCCCGTAGTTAGGACTGCTGGAATGGTACTGTTTCAGCACAAGAATGTCAGGCGATTGATAAGAGAATGTATCATGTTCAGTAGCGCATGCTCTTTGTACCACCACCAGTCTTTTGCTGAGTGCATGCTCCAAAAGTGGGAACTTAATGTATATATGCTTTGTGCTTCTGTCCTCCAGAGAAGAGAAATGAGCTGTACAATCTGATTCTGCTTTTTCAATGTTTCTGATCAGATGCCTTTAAAATAATAGGATCGTCCCTTTCTAAAAATGGTACTGTTTGATGCGCTAGTGTAGAGATCTTATATGTAAATTTTAGAAGCCACATATCTCTTTATTTTAAACTAGTTTAGTTGCAACTAAATTGAAGTGCTGAAAGAAGGTGAGGTGGCAAGGGTGTGGTTGTGAAAGCTAAAACTATGTATTATCCTGAACTGAAATGGGGAGATGTTTTTGCAGCACTCTTAATAATTAATTTAAGGGGAAAAAGCTGCTTAGGTATGTCCATGGTGGTTTCTTTACCTTAATTTTTACTTCAGACATTGTACATTAAAAAAGAAAAAAGTATTGCTGTGTCTAAATTTTGCGATTGGAATGGCTTTTTGACTTCTTGCTTTATTTTTCACTGCTTTCCCCAACAGGATGAATTTCACCCATTCATTGAGGCCCTTCTTCCACATGTCCGTGCAATCGCCTACACTTGGTTCAACCTACAGGCTCGAAAACGCAAGTACTTTAAAAAACATGAAAAGCGAATGTCAAAGGATGAGGAAAGAGCAGTCAAGGATGAGCTACTTAGTGAAAAGCCTGAAATTAAACAGAAGTGGGCATCCAGGCTTCTCGCCAAGCTGCGCAAAGATATCCGCCAAGAGTATCGGGAGGATTTTGTGCTTACTGTTACTGGGAAGAAGCACCCATGCTGTGTATTGTCCAATCCTGACCAGAAGGGTAAGATTAGGAGAATCGACTGCCTGCGACAGGCAGACAAAGTCTGGCGTCTGGATCTAGTCATGGTGATCCTTTTCAAAGGTATCCCCTTGGAAAGTACAGATGGAGAACGGCTCATGAAATCCCCCCATTGCACAAATCCAGCACTTTGCGTCCAGCCCCACCACATAACAGTATCAGTCAAGGAGCTTGATTTGTTTCTGGCATACTACGTGCAGGATCAAGGTAGGTTGCTTTTCTGTGTTAATATGTTGATTGATTCTAATGGTCTTTGTTCTTTAAGGAAAGGCTTTTAAAAATACATTTAATTAATGATGTGGGCATATATATGGGAACGTGTGCATGTTTTAAATTGGGCTGCATATATGTACACCAGTGCATGCTCATTAGCTTATTTATAGGAGTGTTATGCACCACTGAGAGGCTAACTTTTGCTTTAAAGGCACTCCAAAATATTAGGGAACTTGTTGGTGTGTATTACAACAATGCATTTTAATATTGAAACCTTGCCACTCTGGTATTATTGGTATAAGCAAATGCAGATTTTAGGAAATTTTATACATTTGCTTCTGTATTCACAAATATTGCCGCTTAAAAGTGTTAACAAGAAAAACATTATAACCACTATAAAAATCAGGCTTAGGGAAGGAATAAATATTTGGATATTATAGATCACTTGTGCAAATACCTAATATTTAATGGCCTTATTGATTTTGTCCAGTGTGATCATTCTCCAAATATTTTCATCAAGTATATTTATTCTCTGCAGCATAAACATTTAAAATTTCTTTAAATGTGGAAACTTCCAAATTGTGTTAAAAAAATCCAGCAAAACACCAATTATGATAATTGCATAAGATTTCAATAATTTAATTCAGCTAGTTTTGAAGCAAAATAGATTCAGCTTTTACATTTTTTTCTTTACGTAACTCTCTTGCATTAAAATCAAATCATAGAAGCAGACATAGAACGGACGTGTATATTTTAAGGGTAAATTTCAATCACGCAATGTGTGACTGTTTGCATATGGCGGCTGATTGCATAAATTGGCTTGGTGATCAAAAGTGTCTTAAAGGAAGTCACTGGAAGGTGTTATCTAATATCCCAGAATAAAACAAGGACATGGTGTGTGAAAATAAACTGTATAGTATGTGAAATGAAAGCTAATTACTTTTGCTTGGTCAGTGATTTTGATATGCAGCTTCTACTTTCTCAATTTTCAGAGTGGTCAAAGAATGTATTGAAGTTTGTCATGACGAAAATATCTTTGTTATGAATCTCTCCTGTTTCCCCAAACTTTATTGTAATGATCTTATGACAAAATACTAGTAGTATGTCTTTCAAGATTCAGGTGTTATAATGAAAACACCTCTCTGTTCTTGTTTCCAGAATTGGGAGAACGTGTACAAAACTTAGGGCCCCATATTAGTTGTTTGTTACTAATTTCCTTTGATTCCCATGGGACTTAAGTGCACCTAACTTTCTTTTGATTTCAGCTTAGTTGTTTTGATTTGATTTCTCATTTGAATATTCTGTTAAAGGTGTAATTTGAATTCATGTAGAAAGAAAAAAAAGTAGGGAAAAAACAATGAAAACTATGAAGCTTTCAAACAAATTTTCTTAGGTATAATTTTAGAAAGGTTTGGTAGGCGGTTTTCTGAAAATAGCATACTTCAAAGACAGCTAGTAGATTGATGGTGGCAAACTTTACTTGTCCTTGAATCATGGCCATCAGAAAGTCAGCTACAGATGGAAATAGCATAGTTCTAGCATCTCTCCTACCTGTTTGTGTGTGTTTTGACACATGCTGTCCTTTGAAGTTGACAGATACACAACTTGAATTGAGGGGCAAGTTGGGGTGGAGGAGAACATTGACAATTTCTCTGATGATACAAGTGGAGGCCATGGATTGTGTAAGAATTGTCATAATAACCCTGGATCATGTAAAATGTTTTCCCAATGTTGTACTGACTTTTTCAATATTTCTGCAGTTACTGAAAAAATAACACTGGATGAATTGTTGGGTACATCTCTTTACATCAAGTCACCTGTGGCGAGAATCTTCTGTTTATTGCAGGCTGCTTCATACTGCTTTTTGAGAAAGCTGCTAACAACTTGTGCTTTCGTATTTTAAGTCGCATGTTCTTTGTGTTTTTCCTTTAAAATATATTCCAGTTTTTAAAATTATTCTCAGTATAGCCTGCTGCAGTCTAATTTTTACATTTTGGCAGGCAGGACAACAATGGTTCCCAGGTGTCAATCAAAGTAATTGTCTTTGATATAGGGTTGATTTTCTATTTTGATATATGAAAACTTACTTATTTGGTAATGGCTCATCAATAAGACATAGTAATTAAAGCCGTTTTGAGAGTAAAAATGAAAGAAGGGAAAAAGTTCTTAGATGAATGTAAGGATAAAGTAGGCAGCATTTTCAAATCTTGGCTATAAGCATGAGGAAGAATAGTTTGAGTGCCAGTAATGGTTGCCAGTGGCACCAGGATTGGCATCGGACCTTCTTTGTTTAGCCTAGGATGCCTGTGATTTGTTGGTTGGCATCCGCATTGCAGAGCAGTGCAATGTTACAATATATTGAGATTTTCCTGATCTAGAAATGTCATTCCGTTTTGTCCTTTGACAGGGGATTCTTCTGTGTTTCCACATCTGTGCTGAAGGAAGAAATATAGACCAGTCTGTCAAGTTTGTCATTGACTAGCATATCTGTCTGTCCTTCTTACCCATTTTTCTCTAATGCCTGCTTGTCTCCCTCTTCCCAGTTTGTTTTTAAATTATTAGTTCCTTCTTAGATTAGCTCCTTTTCAGATACAAAGAAATTAAATGTTATTTCATATAATATTTGTTTCTTCAAGAAATTATGCTTAAATATTGGTGTCTACAGGTGTTTTAGGTACGAAGCACTGAATAAATAATTTAAAAATGGGTTTCCTCCTTCCTTTAGTGTTTGTTAAATTCATCTTAAATTTAAATGTCCTGATCACTGTATCTTGCTTGACAGAAACTGGGTGGGGGTTTTCTGTGTATGCTGTTTCTTGCTGCTTGATAGAAGCTGCATTTAAGTCCATAAAATCATTTGGTAGTATCTGATTCAATCACTGCAGCTCTTGTGCTGTGTTCCGTTTCTACAAGAACCGCCATTTTGTTTGTCAAGTGCCAGCAGAGTGGGGGAGGAAAAGCAGACAATGTGCTTGATGCCAATAATGGTTGCCAGTGGCACCGAGGTTGGCATCAAACCCTCTTTGTCTAGTTGCTGAATGCCTTTGATTCGTTGGTTGGCATCTGCATTGCAGTGGGCACATTGGAAAGTTTTTTGACAATCGCTGAATGAAAGCTGTTGTATTTGTTTGCTGCAGTAGAACTTCATATAATAGAAATCTTTTCTCTAATAGATAACTTTTTAAAGTTCTACAGTAGCAGATTTTTAAAGTTCCATTTTTTTTACTGAAACACATAATTGTGTGTGTGTCTTTTCTACAGAATTTAATCTGTATGTTGTCTGATTATTTTGAAGGTTCACATATATCCCATGTGTAGCATAGCACCTTGATGAATATTAACAAAAGATAATGCCATCCTATTAATAGTTAAGCATCTATATGTCTTGATATCAATTGCATGACTGCAGCGTGTTTCTCATTCTGGTTATTTTGCACACTGTTTCAGTTTTATCATATTGTTTATTAGGTACATATAAATATGTTACGTTATCGCTTCCATTTAAAAATGCATTCACTAAAAGTACATTATGCTTTCAACAGATAAGTACAGATCCACCAAGTTTGCTATAGTTCTGACACTCCTGAATTTCAAATCTGTAGACCTAAGCTCAACAATATTTTTTGACTGCATAAGATGCCTACCAGGAACTGATGAAAAGGTGAAGTCATTTCTGTTGATGTTTCCTGGACAGCTAGCATTAGTATTGCTTCCCGGCTACCCACCATTTCTTGTTAATTAATAAGATGGATTTGCAGTTCTACCCAAAGGGCTGCACTGAAGGAAATCTGGCCTATGTGAGCCCCTGAATCGCCAGACTGTGTCCTGTCTGGAAGAAAGGGAAAAAAAGAGGGAGGGGAGCATTGCCAGGGTGGGTGGGTGGGTGGGGAAGCTGGTCTTTCGTTGGAATGGATGAGAGAGTTCTCTGTGTGGAAAAAGTTGTTACCAAAACATTCTAGGAAGTTTGCAGATGTTAAAGAGGTAACTTGTGTGCTGACATTATATACAAGCCACATGACTTTGACATTCTGGGGTTTAAACCTGCTGATAATTATTGGGATCTGTGTTTATTGAGGAGTGATGTAATACATTGCATTGTGAATGCTATTTGCAGATAATCTTATGAAGAATACAAGTGTCATCTGTACTGAAATTTGCATTCATTTTCTCTTGAAACTGGTATGAGTTACATTTCATTTTTCTAAATTGGTGGCAGCTTTTCTAGTATCAGCTTTTCACAAGATGCCTGGAACTTAGTTTTCAAGGGACTTTTGAAAACATCAGACATTTCCCAGTTCAGCATTTTTGTAGGAATTTTCTTTGATTTGGCTGTTAAATTTGGCTGGTTATTCTTAATAACCATAAAATAGTTTAACAATTATGACTATCCTTTCAAAAGGAATTCACCTTGTCATTATAGGATGCCTAACAAATTTATGGGATTTACGGTTCCAGTGCATTTTTTTAAAGTACTTATTATTTTGCAACCATAAAAGCTATTAAAATACATTCTACAGCCTCCTTGCTTTGATTACTATTACCTTTATTAGAAGGTGATGACATTACTCAAATTCAGTGATATTTACCACACAGCCCATAACATAGCACATTGCATGTGTCTAAAGTACTGTCAAGTTGCAGCCAAATTTTGGCAACCCTGTTGGATCTTCAGGACAAGAGATGAACAAAGGGGGCTTGCTATTACCTTCCTCTGCATAGTGACCTTAGAATTCCTGGGTGGTCTCCCATCCAGGTCCTAACCAGGGCCAACCCTGCTTAACTTTCAAGATCTTATGAGATCGAGCTACCCTGGGCCATCCAGGTCAGGGCATATGGCTGGTTACTGCTTACTAAATACAGATGTTGTAGTATTAGGAATTTGAAATCTATGGCTTAATTATCTTTAGCTCTGAGGCTTTGTGAGACAATTTAGGGACATATGAATGATGATCTGAAAGGGGCAGTCTTGAGATACCGTTGTCAATGAAGGAACGTTAATAAAAATTGGTATGTCTGAAAAATGTTGCAAAATCCATGTTGTATTATGTAACAGTAATTCTGAATATTATGGGACAATGTAAAGTCAGAATCAGCATCATATTTTTTATATATGTAGGAAGCAATGAACTATACACAGTAAGATGTATAGTTCATTGCTAGATTCCTATTCCACACCACACAATATGAACAACTGTTATTTTTTATGTCTTTATGTAGTGAGTACTTGTTACATTTAATGTGGAAAGGTCTCCATTTTAGTAGTTCATTGTTCACCAAGGGAATGTGCAATGGACATGCTGGAAGTACCACCTTTCTACATTTTATGAAGAGGCCCTAAAGTTGTATGCCCTTGTTATGAGACAGCGAGGAGTGTATTTGTTGTATATTGTGATAACAGTGCTTCTATAGCACGGGACGGTTAAGTAACATTACCCTGTTTATATTTCAGAATAGTTCTTCAATAGCAAATATGTAACCTCTTTAATACTAATCCCATTGGAGTTGGTTTTCCATAGCATTCATTTGCTACGGCTTTTATAAGGTGTATTGTATAAGGCGTACGTATAGAGAGAATGGAAGCACATTTGGCGGTTTTAAAACATGATTGATAATCTCATTTATAGATCATTCGTTAAAGAAAATATTTAAAAACTGTATGTGCCTGTACTGCAAAGTGAGCTTAATATTTCTTTAAGGAGTTATTCAGAACCTTGTATGTGACAAAATGAACATATGTTTCATCAATCCATTTTAAAACAATTATGATAAATTTTGAACACTTTTCAAGAACTTCACAGTGATGCAGACAATTTGTGCAGAAACTGGTGAGCAGAATTAATATTAGCAGAAGCAATTTGCTGTTACTGCTTATTCTAGATTTTGTATGTTGGCAAGTATGTGCGTTTTTAAAGCACATAATCTAATATGCATGATTACTGCTTTATTTCTCCTTAAAGTGAAATATTGAGATTCCGGAGATGGAATGGGAAATGAAGAAGTAATTTTAAATATTAAAATATACCTTTATTTTGAATATACATGATCTGTGTGTAAAAAAAATTGGATGAGTGTTTCTCTCAGTTTAATCTTATTAGTAAAGTCCAGTCTACAGAAATAATACCTTGTGTAATTTTTGTTTCAGTTAACAGGAGTTTGGTATGTAAGTCTTACAAATTTAGATGTAACGGTATTTTTTTCCTGATATTGATATCATATCTGTGGCAACACAATGTACAGTTTAGTGTAAGTGTGAACAGGAGAACTTTTCTTGAGACATAGGCTGGAGTGCCATCCTGTGTTCTCTTCTCATTGAGGACTGGGATGTAGAAAGCTGTAACTCGTAGGTTGCTTAGGATGGCATTGATAGTGTCAGTTGCATGCAAAATACACATATTTATTTATTTATTATTTACATTTCTATCCCACCCTCCCCAAAGGCTCAGGGCGGCTAACAAGGCATATCGCCAAATAAAACAATAAAACAATACAAAATATTAAAAGTACATCACAGTTAATAAACAGTTTTGGTGCTCCTCTAAACCAATTCCGAAGTTACGATTTCTAAAAGCAAGATGGCCGTCCCCTAAACGTCCCGTTCTCACCCGTGATGCCCACGTCATGATGTCCATATACAGAAATTATGGAGCGTTGGTGGTACACTGTTGCGTTGGTAGTACACTGGTGGTGGCGGCTCCTGTTCAAAAGCCTGGTGGAAGAGCTCCGTCTTGCAGGCTCTGTGGAACTGTGCTAGGTCCCGCAGAGCCCTGATCTCCTCTGGGAGCTCATTCCACCAGATAGGAGCCGCCACCGAAACCGCCCTATTCCTGGTCATGACAAGTTTGATGGACCGGGGGCCTGGAACGTCCAGTAGGTTTTGATTCCCCGACCGTAGTGCCCTTGGGGGAACATGTGGGGAAAGGCGGTCCCATGCCAGAAAAAAGGCATCTTTTGAAATCATACTAAATGATGCAGAAGAAGTCAGCAGTGACTCATGAAAGCTCATACCGTGCCACAAATTTTGTTAGTCCTTAAGGTACTACTGGACTCTTACTCTTTCTACTGCTACAGACAGACAAACACAACTACCCATCTTCATCTAAATGACGTAGAGTGTTC
Organism: Gekko japonicus; assembly: GCF_001447785.1. Lineage (NCBI taxonomy): Eukaryota > Metazoa > Chordata > Lepidosauria > Squamata > Gekkonidae > Gekko > Gekko japonicus. The sequence continues at coordinate 637,575 of NW_015175362.1, read as the reverse complement.
TTGGAACTGTCCCATCATCTAAAGTGTAAAAGCCATTTAACTATTGAGAAATTGAGATAATCAATTAATAAAATATAATCCTTTTGGTATACTTTACAAATATTATACAGTGGGTGCTCCAGAAGACAATAACTTGAGACTCGCATGTATTTTCAAACACCTGTCTTCTATGCTTCCTGCCAGTTAGGACTAACACTTAGCTCTTGATATTTCTGATAGTTAGGCTATAGTGCCAACCATAAAAGTAGGAGAGACGGAGTGAACCTTTTCATTAGAAAGATGATTTGCCCTTATTATATGCTTTAATGTACTTGTGCTGTCAAAAATATGCTCCTAGTAATTAAAATTGTTAAAAAAATTATTTATCCTGTTCAAAATTAAGGACTCCTTTTGCACATTACATGGTAGAAATCTATTTTCCTTGGCATGGCAGAGAGGCATTACCAAACCTGATTCTTTAATACAAATAGCTGCATAATACATGTATGCTATCATATGTTTTTATCTTGCGTACATTACATTATCACATCTAGATTTTCATGCTTCTTGTTTATATAAAAAAAACAATGTCAAAGAAATCCCAAATAATTCTGAAATGAATGTAGATGTTTGGGGGATCATCTTAAGCCACTGCTAGTCTTTTTGTGCATGTAGCGATGGATCACTTGAATTATTTTGACAGAAATACAAAATTGAGTTTTTTAAATGTAAGCAGCTAAACATAGGAACTGCTTTTATTCTGGATGTAGTCCTCAACTCATCCCAAACTCAGTGAGGCTGTTGTTGTTCAGTCGCACAGTCGAGCCCAACTCTTCACGACCCCATGGACCAGATCACGCCAGGCCTTCCGGTCTTCTGCTGTCCTCTGAAGTTTGCTCAACTTCATGTTCGTTGCATCTATGACACTGTAACCATCTCATCCTTTGTCGTCCCTGTCTTCTTTGACCTTCAATCTTTTCCAGCATCAGGGTCTTCTCCAGTGAGTGCTCCCTTCTCATTTGGTGGCCAAAGTATTTGAGCTTATTTATTTATTTATTTATTTATTTATTTATTACTTCGATTTGATATACCGCCCTAACCCCCGTGGGGGTCTCTGGGCGGTTTACATGTGGGGTGCTAGTCACATTGAACCCTAACTAAGGCCACATTGATTCTATGGGTGGGGCTGTCTACCGGCACCCAGGTGGAGGCTGATGTCTCTTCGGCTTGGCTGTTCTTTTTTTGGCTCCATTCCCGGCAGCTAGCTGTTCTTTTCCTGGCGCTTAGGCAGTCAGGCGGTCTGATACACAGGTGATGTCCTCCTCTGGTCTGGCTGCGTCCTTCAGGCTCCACCGCGCCTTTGGATGACTTCAGTTTCATTATCTGGCCTTCCAGGGAACAGTCAGGGTTGATTTCTTTTAGGATTGACTGATTTGATCTTCTTGCAGTCCAGCACCATAGTTCAAAAGAATCTATTCTTCGGCGCTCGGCCTTCCTTATAGTCCAAATCTCGCAGCCATACATGACTACTGGGAATACCATTGCTTTGACCATGCGGACTTTTGTTGGCAGGGTGATGTCTCTACTTTTTATCATGCTGTTTAGGTTCGCCATCGCTAAAGAGGCTCAAATAGATGTAGGATTTAAGTCCCAATTAGAACAGGTGAGACGACCATCCTGAATGGCTTTAAAATTATCACATAATACAGAATTGGCATAATTGCATTTGAAAAGGAAAAGAGATATAGTTTTTGTGTATGTATATAATAGAAATAGTATTTATATAATAGAAATAGAAAATAGTTCCTTCTAGCATTTTTCTTGTCTCTCTAGTTGTGCTAGTAAAAGTAAATTTTTTAAAAGAATGACAGGTTTAAGGAGTAATCTTAAATACACTCAGAAGAAAGTCTCATTAGATTCAGTGGGGGTTATTCCCAGGAACGTGTCTGTAGGATCACAGGCTTAATTGCCTTTGTTTATTAACTTCATTTATACCCTGCCTTTCCCCCCAATGGGGATTCATAGTGGCTGGCATCATTCTTCTCTGTTTTATCCTCACGGCAGCCCTGTGAGGTAGGTTAGGCTGACTGGCCCAAGGCTTCAGTGGCAGAATGAGGATTTGAACCTGTGTCTTCCAGATCTTAGTCCCGCATACTAACTACTATGCTTTCATGTTAGGCTGCAGTCCTGCCCGTAATTATGCAAAACCTGTGTATAGTTCCGTAATATATCTGTATCTGCAGAATTTTGTGTACATTTGAACTAATAGTGTTGAAGTTTTCAGAGTCATTTCTACAAAGGAGAGGAAAGTATGTTAGAACTCTATAGCATTTGTGTAATTTTAGTCCTATAGTATGTGTGGCTAAGTTCTTTGAAATAGAAATGAGACATTAAATCTGATTCATTAACTATTCAGTGAAAAGTTATTTTAGATGGCCTTTATTATATGAAATCTCAATATTATAAAGGCTTCCTTGCTCCAAAATATTCTTGCTCATCTCCTGGCACAAAATACCAGGCTAGCTATTGACTCAAATTTCTGCTTGAATATGACCGTGGAGGAAGTAGTATGCTAAACTACTGTTGTATAGGGGAAAGAAGCATCTACCTTGCTTCATGTATGTGTATATCTTCAGTTAATTGAATTGAGAATGAGGAGGGATGATGGTCTCAACTCTATGAGATTTAAGAGTGTGAAAACTATTCTTAGCTAGGGCAACTTGTATTTTATCATGCTGACATCTGCAGTTTCTGGATGGATTACCTTAAATTTGTTATGCCATGTTAAAAGCCTTGTTTTACGAGGCTGGCCTCAGCTTCTGGCCTCGGTGTCAGGAACCCTGCTATGTGATGCAGCATGTCTTGTTAGGTTTAATTGACCAAAGCTGATTTGTTAAAACAATTCATTTGAGCAAGTAACTTACGCTCAGGCCAAGCTGCTACCTGAATCTTTTGACCTTGACTTGTCTGGGTCATGAAATGGCTACGAACTCCTTGACCTTTCTGTTGTATGGAAGTGTCACTATTTCTTCTGGTTCTTTTATGGTAATAGCTGACAAGAAGGATTCAGCCCTGACTTTACACCCCAGTGGGCTTCAAGGCAGCTTGTGGAATTGCTGTGTCTTCTCTTTGATGGGTCTGGCTGCACTCTTCCGTTTTCTTTTGTCTTCTGACAATGATGGGGACAAATTGGCAGTCCCTGTTTGTGCAGAAGGGATAGCAAAAGGAATTCTTACTCCTACATGGATGTGGCTTTTAACTTTTTAAAAAATCAGGCATCTTTTGAAATTTACATCTTTTGGTGAGGGAAAAGCAAATGGTTATTCTGATGATAAAACCATATTGTGAATAATGACTGTGTAGATGCATGTTTTGAGAAAAAGTTCAAAAATATTTTAGTTTTTAGAGGCGTTGACTTCCATAGTATGCAAGTGTTGACATGGCCTGAATTTTAGTAGATAAGTGAATTGGGAATTATGGTTTAATATCATTAATTGTCAACTTTAGGAATCATATGAAACATGTTAACAACAGTTGTGTGTGTTGAAACTATGTATGTTGTGTTTTTAAAGCGCTACATAAATTTGGACCTGCGACAGAGAGCTTTCTGCATTGTTATTAAACATAAAGCAACATCGACAAGGCTATTAGGAACATCCTGACTACTTTCTCAATTAGCTGTTGCAGCTAGAAAAGAGGGAGAGAACCTGCACCAGATGCGCAGTGAGCTGAGCCTTGCCTTGCATTTAACACTAGCTGTTACTGAGCTTGTTGTATCCGTGGCTCTTCCTCTTTCACGTTAGTATGTCTTTCAGGCTGGGAGAGTGAGAGGACTTTATGTGGAAATGCACTCTCTTCCAGGGTTTGTGCGGTTTAAAAGGAACGTATGAAATGGCCTTATACTGATTCAAATTCTATGTGTAAGGTAGGGTCAAACTAGACAGGACATCTGCCATGAGTCAAGTTGGGTCAGCACTATAGCATTCCTTCCTGCGCTGCATCCTTGCCCTGTAGCACTTGGGAATGTTAGTTCTATCACCCCAGCTTGACTTGTGGCTGACGTCACATCTTGTTTGGCCCTTAGTATTATCTACTCTGACTGACAGTGACTCTCAAGTAGAGTTGCTATTGGAGAAAAAAAAGCAATTCCTTTAATAGAGATTTAAGGGGGTATTATTTACCGGGTGATGTTATTTGCTTCTATGCCAGAAAAAACATCAGCTGCCCATTCCTACACATTAACTTTCTACTAAAGTGAGAGGACATTTTTATCCAGTCCTGTTGGAAACATTACTGTGACAGACAGGTTAGGTTCCCCCTCTCCCTGAGAGTGATCAATAAGGGTGTGCAAAAATAAATAAATAATAACCAGTATTTTTGGGGTTTGGGTGTAGTGAACCTGAAAAATATATCAATATTTCCCGATATTCCCAAATCCTAATATTGCTATGAAGTTGGGATTTGGGAAATAATCAGGATTGCTGAATTTATTTGGCTCCATTATACCCTGTGGGGACTGCTCCCATAGGGTACAATGGAGAAGCGGGTGGGTGAACTCACACCACTTTGAGTTCACTCCTGCGCTGCATGGCTTGTCAAAGTCATTTAAAGGGAAAGTCCCCTTTAAATGGCTTTTGCAAGCCAAGCTGCGCAAGTTCCCTTCAGGTTCTGCTGGGCAGCCCATCAGAAAGGAGGGAGGGAAGATCTCAGCTATCCCCCCTTCCAGATTCCATTCTGCTGGCATCCGAGAGCCACCGCCAGCAGAAAGCAGGGAGGAAAGATCTCAGATCTTTCCCTCTTCCATTCTGCTGGCCTCCAGGAGTCACGGCCAGCAGAAAGGAGGGAGGGAACATCTCAGATCTCCCCCCTTCCTTTCTGCAAACCTCGGGGAGAGTTATCCCTGCAAGATTAGCTCCGGGGAGGGCTCTATTGGGCAGTTCGGTTCAACTGGGCAGCCCAGCAGAGACTGAGAGGAGAGTTCTCCCCACAGGATCAGCTCCTTAGCAGGCTCTGTTGGGTGGTCCTCCTTCAACTGGGCAGCCTAGCAGAGCCCAAGCCAAGCTGCAGGATCAACTCCTTAGCAGGCTTTGTTGGGAAGTCCCGATTCAGTGGGGCAGCCCAGCAGAGCCCCAGCTGAACCTGCAGGGAGAGTTCTCCCCACAGGATTGACTCCTGGGAGGGCTTTGTTGGGCCACCCAGTTTTAACTGTGTAGCCCAGCAAAGCCCCAGCCAAGCCTGCATGGAGAGTTCTTCCCACAGGATCGACTTCTTAGCAGGCTGTGTTGGGAAGTCCAGCTTTAACCAAGCAGCCCAGCAGAGCCCCAGCTGAACCTGAAGTTCTCCCCACAGGATCTGCTCCTGCAAAGGCTGACGGGCAGACCCTTGGGGCTGTCAGGTTTAAATGGATGGCAGCCATTTCACGGCCTTGGATTGCCCAAAGGAGCTCTCCCAGGAGCTGATCCGGCTGGGAGAATTCTCACCAAGGGCAGCAGAATGGAAGGGTGGGAGATCTGAGATCTTTGCTCCCTCCTTTCTGCTGACAGCGGGCAGTGAAACTGGCCCCGGAAATGGCTGCCAGCCATTTAAACATGACAGCCTAATGGGTCCACCCATCAGCTGTTAGGTTTAAATGGCTCCCAGCCATTTTAGCCTAACAGCTGCTATTTGGTATTACTGATTCAACTGATTAATTTCGGCTTTTATATGGGATCACTATATCGGTAGCTGAATCAGATTCTCAAATCTGATTCAGCTTAGGGCTCGATTTATTGGGCTCGGTTTATGCCGAATGCACACCCCTAGTGACCAATGGGAGCCGAGAGGGACAGTGTTGACACTGGTGAGAGGGACAGTGGGAAAGATTGTCAGACTGGCGGAAGGAAGCGTGTGACAGAAGAGCAACTTAATGCAGACTGGGGGAAAGGGTACACTTGTAATGAAGAATCCCAGATACCTGAATGAAGAAATAGTTCAGACGTTCAACTGAAAAGAAACTTTGTAACTTCTGTCTGTATTAGGATATGAACAAATGGTCGCAAGCATGTGAATAAAGCAGTATTTCAATAGCTCTGTGCAGTATGTGAATGAGGGGTGATAAGGGCACTGGGCTACCCTGTCTGGTGATGACTGTAAGTGAGAGAGAGGACCCGCTAAGTGAAATGGTCATGGCTCTGTCTATATATTCTCAGCGTAACCTACCTCACAGCGTTGTTGGGAGGTTCAAATGGGGAAGATGAGGAAAATATAAGTTATTTTGAGTCCCCATTATGGAGAAAGGCAGGGTATAAATGAAGTAAAACAATAAGCTGGAGACGAAGGACAGATAAAAAGTAGATTGGTTGGTGGGTGGAAAGGAGAGAAGGATGCAGGGAATGTTGAGGATATGGGGTTTGCCAGGTGGAGGGAAAAAGGAAATAGTGTGGGGTAAAGTGAGATGCTCCCAGTGAGTCCTTCCATGTTGTGTGCATGGCACTGGGTACAATGGCCAGCGCTGTGCAATGTAATTATAGAGGTTGCCAGGGAGAGTGAAGGAGGTAAAGCTGAAAATGGAGGCATATAAAAGATTGGCTAGTGGGTGAACAGGAGAAAAGGAAGCAGGAAAAGAGAAGTTATGGGAGATTTCTGGAAATAGAGGAAACAGTGGGGAAAGGGAAAATGACAGCCCCCTCTCAAGTCATTGTGGGTCCTTTGCTTATAAAACAAGTAGTCAACAATTTAATGTTCTTTAATGGCACCTGAGATAGGCTGCCTCATCCTACGGAATGTCAAGATCAATCTTGCTCCCATGAATTAGCCTTTGAATTAATAATTCAGTTTCGCCTGCCTAATTAGAATATAGAGCATTGCTAGTTTATTTGAGCAGAAGCGTATCATGACCTTTTGGCCTCTTACAGCTATCACAGGATTTTTTTTTACATCCAATGGAAGAATGTTTCTTGATTGTAATAAAGGTATACTAGGGTGGTTTATTAGTTTTTGGAATAACCAAAATGATTAAAGCAAAATATTAAGGCCGGGATCATAAGACCCTACTTAACAAATCCCACATGTGTGAAAGAACTTTGGCCTGGTAATCAAACAGTCTCTGATGCCACAGAGAAAACCTATTTTGAAAGAGAAGGGCATTTCAAAAGCCGTTTGTGGTATGGAATGGTAATCTTTGTGGCAATAAAAAAAAGTGAAAATTCTACTGGCTACGTCAGAGACCTTTAGTAGCTCCTGGATCCCTCCCTGTTGCTAGAATTTCCAATTAGGAGACATTAATATTGGTTATTTGAAAGTTGCATTTTGTAACTTGGATAGATATAGCAAGCAGCCATGCAACATATTACAGTCTGAAGACTTTATATTGTACTTTGTTTTGGATCTCTCTACTATACAAATGCTTACATTATTGAAACTGAAACCAAAACATTTAATTAGTAACTAACTGCATGGATCTATTGTGGCATTAACCCTCCCTTCCCATCTTACCCCCTTTTCCTCAGCCATCCATTTGCCTTTATTCTTTGGTCCAGAACAGTATTTTTTGTTCGGTGTGTGTAGGTTCAAAGTTCTGTGTAATTGTCTAACTTTTAAAAACTTAAACTTTAAAAAACTTAACATTTCATTTTACTACAGTGCTGTGCTCGGTTGCAACCAGAGAGTTACAAGATTTCACTTGCTATTCAAAGAGTGTGGTCACTGGGCGGTCCTGAGAATAGAAGTGATCAGGCTTTCTTGATGCAGCCTGCAATGCAATGATTTTATGTGTCTACTAGACTTTTTAGAAACTGGAATAGGTTCTATTTATATTTTGTAAAAAATAGAAATAGTTGCTGAAATTGATATAATTATAACTGAAAGGTGCAGTCATGAGCTCACTTTGATTGCTTAAATACAATTTGTTGTTGTACTTTAATTGTGCTCAGGATTAGAGTGGTATTCTTGTAAGCAATGTTCCCTCTAAGCTGTGGAGTCTTGTGAGCTACTTTGTGAGCTACTGGAATTAAAGTTGTGAGTGGGCGATTTGGCTACTGCATAAATTAGTTTGCTCTGGAGCCGTCCTTCCTGAGCGAAGACAAAAATGTGTGAGCCAGAGGCTAAAATACTGTGAGCTAGCTCACACTAACTGAGCTTAGAGGGAACACTGCTTGTAAGTACATGGATGCTTCCATGGAAACAAGTAAGAGCAAATTGATTTCACCCAGTTTTCTCTTCTTGCTGTAGTCCCCTGTGCAACATGGGTACTTCCTTTACCATCAGCAGCTGTTTTCAGGACTCTGGGAGTAAGTGAAAAAAGTAGGTCCTGTGAAGTTGCTTTGTTTGTAGAAGTCTTGGATCCAACCCATCATTCTTACAGATCTAAGCTTCATAGCTTAAAGTTCATTTGTATGTTCTGGTAAGAGTTCCATATGTTAATCTCTTTTATATTGTATAATTATTTTAAGTATGTTATAACCTGAATATTTTGACATGATTTTTGTAGTTATCCAGCAACAATTTCTATTCTATTTTACAGACTTCAAATAAAGGGGAAAGCTGCTTATAGTAATATGAGGATCACTGGTCTTTCAGTAATTAAATAGACTTGTTATACTGCATTAATCCTTTTTGGAACATTTGGAATGACTTCTTAGCACTAACAGGCACAGCATTAGGGCCCTCAATTAATCTCCTCTTTCCCCTTCTACATCTGTCTAATATAAAGTGGGCACACACGAAACTGTATTTGTTAAGAGGAAAACTAGCAGGGAGACAAAAATTAAATAGTCATATTTTTTTTTTGCCATCAAGTCTCAGCCAATTTATGATGGCCCTTTAAGGTTTTCAAGGCAAGAAACGTTCAGAGGGAGTTTTGCCTTTGTCTGCCTCTGTGTAGCGACCCTGAACTTCTTTGCTGCTCTCCCGTCCAAATACTGATCAGGGCTGATGCTGTTGAGCTTCCGAGATCTGCTGAGATAGGGCTAGCCAGGTCAGGGCTAAATAGTCATAGAGAGCTTTTAAATGGTATGATGTAAGATGCAGGTTGAGTGAAGACTGGATTCATAGTCAGGTGATAGTAAATTACAAAATTGTTTTGGTTTATAAAGAGTGCAGAAATCTCATCTAACCATTGTTTACCAGTTGGGCAAGGTCTCAGATTATATTCTCAAACTTTTTGGAATGCGGGAATTAGAAAATCAAGAAAGAAAAGTATAGTTGCAGGCAATGATCCCTCTAAGCTGTGGAGTCTTGTGAGCAAAAAATCTACTTTGTGAGCTACTGGCATTAAAGTTGTGAGCGCGTGATTTGGTTACTGCAGAAATTTGTTTGCTCTGGAGCCATCCTTCCAGTTTGGTGTAGTGGTTAAGTGTGTGGAGTCTAATCTCGGAGAACTGGGTTTGACTCCCCACTCCTCCACTTGCACCTGCTGGATGACCTTAGGCAAGCCATAGTTCTGGCACAGCTGTTCTTGAAAAAGAGCAGTTTCTGTCAGAGCTCTCTCAGCCTCACCTACCTTCACTGCCACAGGAAGTGGAAGCGGCTACAAGCATGGACAGCTTCAAAAGGGAATTAGATAAGCATATGGAGCAGAGGTCCATCAGTGGCTATTAGCCACAAGGTATAGATAGGGACTCTGGGGCAAGCGATGCTCTGTCTTCTTGTTGCTTGGGGGTCAACAGTGGGAGGGCTTCTAATGTCCTGGCCCCACTGGTGGATCTCCTGATGGCACCTGGTATTTTTGGCCACTGTGTGACAGAGTGTTGGACTGGGTGGGCGTTTGGCCTGATCCAACATTGGTGTCTCTTATGTTCTTACGTACCTCACAGGGTGTCTGTTGTGGGGAGGGGAAGGGAAAGGAGTTTGTAAGCCACTCTGAGACACCTTTGGGTAGTGAAGGGTGAGGTATAAATCCAATCTCCTCCTCCTCCTTCCTCCTCTTCCTCCTCCTCAGCTAAGACAAAAATGTGTGAGCCGGAGGATAAAAAACAGTGAACTAGCTCACACTAACTTAGCTTAGGGGGAACACTGGCTGCTGGGCTTTAAAAACATTTTATTTAAAATATTTATATCCTGCTTTTCCGTTCAGAGAACTTCCAAGCCCATTTCCCCCTCTTCATAAGAAATATGTTGTGAAGATTAAGCGGATAGTTTTAGTTCATTTTCTCTAATAGCAGATATCCATAAAGAGTGATATGGAGAATGGGAGTATGAGTTGAGGTCTTGACCACAATTACTTGATTTTGAATATGTGAGGTACATTTCCAGGTCAATGCACTTAAAGTTATGGCAGTGATGATCAAACTGTGGACTTGTAATTTACAGCAGAGTGAAACCCATTGGTCTACTCTGGATAACATATCTGTGAGTTGATGAGTCAGGCTGAGAGTATTTCCCAACCTGCAGATAATATGTTCATATCTGTGAAAGTGGGTTCTTTAATGGAGAAGGTTTCAGGTGGACAGCTGTGTTGGTCTGCAATAGAAGAGCAAGGTTCAAATCTAGTAACACCTTAAAGATCATTAGAATTTCCAGGGTATAAGCTTTTGAGAGTCAAAGCTCCTGTACCTGATGAAGGGAGCTTGGACTCTGAAAAGTTTGTACAGTGGAAATCTTGGTGGTCTTTAAGGTGCTATTGAACTCAGATCTTGCTCTTTAATGCCTAGCTTACAGATAGATATGGAGGGGAAGTGTTAACTGCATTCATTCTGGTAACTTGTGCAGGCACATGCAAGTCTCATCACTTTGAGTACTTTAGGACCAAAGTATATGAAATGTTGGCATTCTGTAATTGGGTCTCTCGTCCCTTTATGATTCCTTTAATAGAAGCAATACATACTGGCTGGTTTTTTTCCTATCAAGGCAAATGAAAGCTTGTGTGTGTGTGTGTGTGTGTGTGTGTACAAGGGAGTATGTACACTGGGAAAATACCATGGTGTCAAGCCCTTGTTCCCCAGGTTTGCAATCAGAATGCAGCTTTCTGCCCTACACAGATATGCTATGAAAAGAAAATTAGAGATATAGACATCTGATTAAGGGTCTCTAATATCTCACTTAGTTTGATCCTCTCTGTGTTTTATGTATGGGAAGTGAAAGAAAATGCTGTGTGCCCTAGTACATCTAGAAAGTGTTCAAGTGTTTTACGTCTAGAAGGCTGTTCTTCTTCCCGGTATGTGCTCTCCTTGTTGATACATATCCTTAATCAAAATGAAGCTGTGACCTCCTAATTCTTTTGGATCCTGTTATAGGCAATGGCAGCATGTGTTTCTTTTCCCTAATCTGTTGTAATGCTGTCCTATTTTGAATAGTTCAATACTATTTCAGGCCATGTGCCTGGGACCAACCATCACAGCCAGGAGGAACACTATGAGGCAATTGTGCTGGATCATGCAAATGAGACTACTGAGTAGTAATAGTTATGGGCAATATTTTGGAAAACACCAATTTAGTGACAGTTTTATGACTGCAAATGTATGTATGAAGTCCCTTGATTTCATTGTGATGTACTGAAAACAGATGTCAAAGTGTCCCAAACTGAATTTAATGGTTAATCTACATATTGCATGAAGCTACAAACAAACCATTTAAAATTTTGTTGTTTAATCCTGTTAGAGGATCTGAAAATGCACCCTGTAGAACAAAACCATTTTATACTCCTCTTGGCTTTTTTATGAGTGTAGGACAAGATGCTCATGATAGATTGCAATTTAATTTGCAAGTGTTTTGAATGCAGACAGGACAAGCAGTTAGACTCACTTGCTGTTCATTGTTTCACGGAAGTAAAACCTTAGGACTGATATTTTCTGTGGTAAGTTGGGCTGAGAGGCTGTCTGCTCTCGGGACACAATTTGGACTTGGCGCTATTCATTGGGTCTCTTCCTACTCTATATGAAGCAGCTCTTGAGAGGTGAAAAAACAGTAACTTTGTTTTAAAAGCATTTTATTATCAGGATATATCAACATGTCCAATATTATAGCATTCCATCATTCACAATATACCCCTTTTCCTTTCCCCCCTCCCTCCCCTTCTTCAGGCTCCCCGCAGTGATCCCACCCCCACCAAATCTCCTTTTCTTATTCATCCCTTCCTTTAAAACAAAACTTAATAGGTAACCGTTCCTTTAACTACCTTATTCTTATAATCAACTTCATAGGTAACATTTTCTTTAACTATATTCAACTTCTACTCAACTCTTCCCTCATTCTATTCTTAATAGTTATCAAAGCAAAACAAATTGTTCTTAGCATCCCAGTGTTTCTCTAAATATTCTTCAAAGTCCATCCAATCTGTAAAGAATTCTTCATCTTCTTTATTATTGAGTTTTCTTGTCAATTTGTCCATTTCTGCCGTAAAAAGCAACTTCCTTATCCATTCCCAAATCTCAGGTATTCGTTCTCGTTTCCAGTACTGCGCATAGGTCATTCTGGCCGTTGTGATCAAATACCATATCAATGTTCTCTTTGTTACATTAATTCTGACCATCACTGACTGTTCCCTAAGACTCTGTGCATTTGTCAGAGGGTGAGTTGGCCTTGTCCCCCTTTGCCCTGGCTTTATAGAAAGTAGAAGCGCACTGATTGCACCTTCTGCAAATGTCATATGCATAACATAATATTCAGACCTTGTGCCGGAGGGCTTGAGGAAGGGGCAGGGTATTGCTTTATCTCATGATGAGGTTCAGATAAGTGTGTCTCTGAGTGTCCTTGGGCCAGTTACTCTCAGCCTAACCTGATAAGATAGTTCTGAAGAACTATGATCTATGTCACTTTGAGCTCGTTGGAGAAAGGGCAGAAAATAAATAAATAAATGCAGTGTAAAATAAGGGCTAAATAAATCCCTCTCTCCTTTTAGCATGTGGCTTCCTCTCTTTTCTAGGAATGGTAAAAATGTGGAAGTGGATAATACTGTAATCAGAATGAATTATGCAAAACCAGTACATATTGTAAATCAGGTTATAGAACAAAACACATGACAATTCAGATATCAAGTTCTTTTTTCCCAAGAGCTATAAATTAATAAGAATAATTAAGCCCTAAACTAATTTCTCAAATGATACAATATAAATAACCTGTTTAATTTTTCTTGTAGTTTGTCCTTTTTCAAAATAGAATTCTTTGTATTTCCAGTAAGGGTTTTACCTATTTTCTTAAGTGGCACTGAAAGTGGTTTCTTGGGTTTTGTTGCTTCGATATGATTATGAAACCCATGCATCTCTAAGGGGTAGCCTTATTGACTAAATATATGTAACATGATATTACAACCCCATGTTACACCAGAAAAGACAAAATTTGAGTATCGCCTATTCTGCATCTAGCATTCGCTCCGCTGTTTTACCAAACCCACATTGGAATAGAAATTCCACTCTACATTGCATGCCACTTTCACTTTCTTTGATTGTTGGATTTTATTGTAGCCGACACACTGCATGCTGGTTTCACTTCCTTTGATCTCTCGGTTTTATGGTACTGTCTGCATAGCTTTATGGCCGTTTAATGGCTGTTCAGGGGTGACTCTGCAGTTAGTATGGCGTTGGCTCGGGGTATTTGAATGTGGTTTTGAGCCGCATCTTTTTCTGTTTCAGTGTGGGTTTGGTAAAGTGACGGACCGAATGCTAGCTGCAGAATGGGCCTATGTCACTCGTTAGGAAAGTTCTAGCTTTACTTCTATGTCTGAGGTTTTTGGCAGTATTCAGACAACTAGAACACTGAAATAAAAATTACAGATGGCCAAATACAGGAATTGCTCTAGAACAGGGGTTCCAATCTTTTAAAGCCTGCAAGCATCTTTGGAATTCAGACTCAGGTTGGTTGGTTCAGTCACAAAATGGCTGCTGCAGGAGGCATAATCAACCACAAAATGGCTGCCTATCACAACATGTGGGAGTAAGGCTTTGCATAATTGTTCAGCATTTTAAGCAGAATCTGTTGTTTAGTATGATGCCTTTTTAAAATGAGCATATTGTTTTAAAATATTTTCCTGCATACATACAGCTTACCTTCAGTCATGCAGTGAAGATTCTTGTGCTGTGGTGGCAGCTTTTGCCAAAGCAACATTTTAAAAGACTAGCACAGATTTCCAGTGGCCAGTTAAAAGCTATGCTGGGCAAAAGCCCCATCTGGCCCTGGACACTTTTCTAAAAACACTTGGCAGCTGCCAGGGAAGGTGTTGGTGTGTGCCATAGTCCCCACTGGCATCATGTTGGGGAACTCTGCTCTAGGGGGGGAAAGCTTTAAATGCTTTAAAGGTTGTGCTTAACAACATTTAACATATAACATGACCTTTGACTTAACACTAGTTTAGCCTATGGACCTAAACTGTGAAAAAACCTTCAAGAATTGATAGATAGATGCCTAATAACCATGTGCAGTACAGCTGTGGTCATTTTGTAGAGGTTCTAGATTAAATGATACCTCAGTTCATGTGGTAGCATTAAAGTTATCTGTCTGCTTGTGTCTGTTAACATTGATTGAAATTGTGCATTCTTATATGTCACACATAAATCAGTTGGATTCTGTGCATATTTGGTTACTGAAGTAACCAAAGACTGAACCTGGAATCTGGTGCATGCAACATATGTCCCTAGGCCCTAGTTCCTAGAGTTTCAGACTTAATTGAAAGGAATCCTAGAGTTTCTTGGAAATTATCAGCTGTTCCTTAGTGTCAAGATAAGTAGTAACAAATAAGTTTCCCTGGAAAACAACTTGTCCCCCACTACCATACTTAACCTTTTGCATTGGGTGTGTTTTAGGTCATAGTCTGAGTACACGTGGGATAAGTGTGAGGCAGGCCTGTAGCCAGAAATTTTTTGTTAAGGGGGAAAATACCAGGAGTGGGGAGGAATGCCAGAAATAAACCTGACGTGCCTACATAACCTGGAAGTGATGTAGGCATGTTGGTGATAATATTGGGGGGTGACACTTTGGTTTTTGAGCAAAACTCTATAGTAGAAATTAGCTTCTACCATAGACTTTTGTCCAAAAACCAGAGCATCGTCCCCACCAGATCTTCCTTGCTGCTCAGCTGTGCAATGTGGAGCATATTTCTCGCTTGCTCTGTGTGCGTGTCTTCAGGATTTCTGCCCAGTCCCCAGTTTGGCAGGGTGCTGGGGCCAATCAGTGTGGAGGCAGAGGTCGCCCTCATAGCTCCGCCACTACCGTGAGTCCTGGTCACCTGCCTCCCGCCCTGTATAGAAATATTGATTTCTACAAGTCTCATGCCTTCTCCTGTGATGACATTCTATGTCTCTGTTTCCTGTGCAGGCCAAATGGTCCAGGGCAGACCAGATGGCCTGAACAACCTTAATAGCCACGCCATATAACCACACATTCTTTCACACCTCTAAGTGGAAGAGCTAGACTTCAAGGCGCCTGCTTTAAGGCTACATGGGCCATGTCACGTACATCATGGAGAAGCTGGAAGTTGGGTCACCTGACTGCAGGAGGAGTTCCCAAACTTCTAGCCTATCCCCACATGTAGCCATGACAACCAACAATTGGGCACACCCATGCCCACTCGCAATTGGCTAATAGCCACATCTAATTTGTGACTGGAATTGGGGTATAATTGTTTGATCCCAATGAGAGAGCCACTCTTGCTCTCTGCTCCTGCTCTCTCTGCTTGTTTTATGGCACCTAGAAATGCCATCTCGTGAGGGACAAAGAGCTGTTTTGTGAATTGGACCACATGGTTGAGCAAAAATGGATTTTTTCTTCAAAATCCCTTGGACTGTTTGGATATTCCTGAACTTGGTAAATATGTATCTTTTACTGTGTAGTTAAGGCAAATCACCTTAGGCTTGTTATTTTGGTAAACTCTGGTAGTCTGTGCTAAGCTCTGTACTAAATAAAGATTCCTCTGATTGTTAAAATTGTCTTTGATGTTGTACCTGAATTCCAAGGCTAAATCTTGTGGCCTAAACACTCACCATATACGCTACCATTGGAGAGTAAAAAGTGTGCATCTCTGGGAATGAGTTGCTAATGTGTTAAATTCCAGATACCAGCTGAGAGTTTGAACCTCTAAACTCAGGTTGGGTGGAACTACTGTAGAGGTTCTAGTGGCATATGGTTCTGAAAACCAGAGAGGGTATAGACTACCTCTTGGGTTGTTGTTTAATGTACTGTAAAAGTACAGGGTTCCATCCCATTCCTGGGCTGGCTTGAGGGGCTTAATCTTTTACACGCCCACGCCAGCGTTGCCTAGCCAGGCTGCACTTCACCTTCCCACCGTTGCCACTGGCAGTTCCGTTCGCCCAGCGGCTTCTCAACAGCAGCAGCAGTGGCTTGCTCTGGAGGGCGCTGAGGGAAACCTGAGCTATGGGGGGATTTGAGTGACCTCGGCCAAGCAGGAGGGGAGGGAGAGGAACAGCCGCGATGTGACTTCGCTGGGTCTTCCTGCTTCCACAGCCAGCTTCTCAAACTTTGCCTCCCCACTGGCAGGGAGCTCTTCGCTGCACCAGTGGGGTCTGGCATCCCTGAGAGGGCAGAGCAAATTTGTGAAGGTGTGTCGCCCTCATCAGCACCCCGCCCCCCATGACTACAGGCCTGTATGAGACAAAGCGAAACCAGCCAGTGACTGGTTGAACTGAGAAAGCATCCTGAGCTATGTCCCAGAATCCTTTGCAACACACAGAAGTTCCATAGCAGATGCTCAGTGGTTCTTTGGTAGGCAATTTGATGTGAAATGTTGGAACTCAGAAAACCATTGCTCTAACTATCATTCCTCCTTATAGTATAAAGAGTGGATGCATGGTTATAAGTGGGCAAACAACATTTCATACACAATGTGCATTTGTATTATAAGAGATTTTGCCTGGAGTAACTTAATATTTAAAAGTTATTGTGAAGCATCATTTCAAATAATTTGTCTTTTTCAGAATCACACATAATAATTACTTTAAAAATTGCATTTTTGTACTGTATAAATCAACATAAGCCTTTTGTTAAGCTTTCTAGCTGTGCTATTCAAGCTTTTAATTCCATGTTCATAAATAGCCCTTCTATATCAGCGCCCAGTAACACCACTATAATTAGAAGTCTATTATAGAAAGTTACTTTATATTCTGGAAGATGCTTTCAGTGATAATTTCATAGACAAGTATTTGTGTTCTGCTTCATTTATGTTTTGCTAGAGTTCCAGAATTATCATCACCGAATATAATAGTTGCTTAAAAATATCTTCAATCAGTATAAACATAAAATGTTATATAAAATATGTACTGTCCTTTAGATCTTATGCCTAACATTATTAGTTTTAAAACAATAAAAGCTGGACTGACTTTATAAAAGCTGATCAGATCTATTTTTAGAGCTGCCATTTGCAAGATGGATCTTACTGAGCAGGAACCATGTTAGTTTAGTTTCAATAACAGCGTTTAGCAGTTGGCATTAAAAGACAGGCTTCTTCTCAGAAGTTTTAAGTAACTATTTTGGGGCTCTCCCCATCGTTCCCACCCTCTGTATTACCTACTTGAGAATGTTTGGATGATGGTTAGTTTTGCATGTGCAAAACTTTCAGGAAGAGTTTCTGGGTGGTTTATACTCAGTGTCTAATAATTTTGGAGACATATAAAGACATTTGTTTTGATATGTGTATTGCCACAGAAACATTGAAACCTGAGTTATGGCCCTGTTTACATACTTACTGGACTATGTTGGTCTTTGCCCTGACCTGGATGGCTCAGGCTAGCCTGATCTCATCAGATCATGGAAACTAAGCAGGGTTGGCCCCCCGGTTAGTAATTGGACAAGAGATCACCAAGGAAGTCCAGGGGTGATTTCCCACAAGTGCTGCTCCGAGCTCACTCTTCTCTTTGGCCCGATGGTACGTGTCAATTTCACACAAGCTGCTGCGCGACCGCATTTTGCCCCGCAGCTTCATGCGATTTTCCCCGCGTCTACTCAATCCTGTTTTTTGAGGATTGAGTACACGCGGGGGAAATCGCATGAAGCTGCGGGACAAAATGCGGCCGCGCAGCAGCTTGTGTGAAATTGACACGTACCATCAGGGCAGAAGGGAGGAGTGAGCGCGGAGCAGCGCTTGTGGGAAATCACCGCAGGAGACAGGCAATGGCAAAACACCTCTGAATGTCTCTTGCATTGAAAAACCTACTGGGTTGCCTTAAGTCAGCTATGACTTGGCAGCACTTTCCATGACCACATGATGGTCTTTGTGTGGTAAAGAGGTAGGCATACATCATTCACTTCAAGCAATATTTGATCGTGGCGTGCCATACAGAGGTCCATAGGTGCAGTTTGGGGTTGTAAAACTTATTTTGATGGAACTCTTATTGGGGACTTGGGGACTTCTGAACATCTGATTTGGAACTAAACCTGAAGGAGAAGGAATTTCATGTAGAAGTTCCCATAAACTTGTATAATGTCACAATTTAACATAGTGTTCTTTCAAGGAAAAGTCTCAGTGTATACAGTAAAGACACATACGTTCTGAGTGCTCATGCTGGATTTATATGATTTGCTACTAAGCTTGCTGGATACTGCTGTGAATGTTTTTACAGAATAAAACTCCCTTGTCAGTCATGTCAGAAAGACAGACATTGAAAATTGTCACTGTGTTCTGTGCAATTTTTTAAGATAAAAATGAACAGTGCAATCCTATTGCGGAGTTACTCCCGTCTAATCCCTTTGAAATCAGTGCGTTTAGATAGGAGAAACTCTGCATAGGATTGTAGTGAAAAATATGGTTGTAACCAGTGCTGGTTTAATCAGAATGTGGATGTGTTTGTGAATGGTGGTGAGAGTAAACTTTTATCATCTGCACTTTGGTCAAAGCCATAATTGACCTAGTAGTCCTTTAGAGTGTTCCTTATAATTGCTGTAGTTATTTTTCCTTCTCATTATGTTTGTTGTATCTTTTACCTATAATGTCAAAACACAATTATTGAGAGTGGGTATGCTTACTAATAGCAGTTTATCCTCGCCTGATTTGCAGACAGTTAAAAGCCAACAACTATAATTATATCCATGTTTTTAACATAGCAGCAAGCTAAGAAAGAAAAGATGTCGTAAGCAGTGGATGTAGAGTATTTAGTGTGAATTACAGGGCAAAATGGTTCAAACTCGTTCTTTTGGTTTTGCTATAATTGTAACCTAAAGTTGGTTTTGCAGATTTTACTACTGACTGTTGTGTTTATGTGACCACATAAAGAGCAGTTAAATCCAGTCATTCTTGACTTCATCTCCCTTTTTGGGGTGGGGGTGGGGTATTTTCAGATGTGTATCTACCGTGTCATGTTTGACTTCCTGTAAATCAGGAGAAGATGTGAAATTCTGATAACAACTTGGGTTGCACAGACCCCTTGGGTTGACATTTATCATAAGGTATGTTGAACCCTTAAAATTCCAGGCATTTATGGTCTGTCTACATACTTAGATAATGAACTGTGTTAGTAAACATCAGTCATTTGGTTTTATTTACTACTCTTAGTAGCAGCCATTGAGATGGCAATGCACAAGTTATCTCACATCCACGTTGTTGTCACTGTGATGAAAGTGTATTATTTTGTGAGACAGGGATGCAATTAAAAGTATAATGGAAGTTATTATTCTGCAGCTCTGTTTAAACTTTCATTGTGAACAGTGAAAGGAGAAATTTAAATATTTTGGGAAGTTCTGCATGTCTTCTTGGCATGTGCTGGCAGATTTCAATCTAGGTTGAAAATAGTTTTGAATATGCAGTTTTGATCCACTAACAAAAAGTTAACAGATCAATACTTTTCTGTGAATAAATAATAAATAAATTAAAAAGCTGCAGTTAGAGGTTAGGGAACTTACATAGGAGCATAAGGGGCTGTAGTAAAAAAAGGAAAATTAGTACACTGATATATGCAAGGGGAAGTATTTTTCTTGTGCATAATCTCATTACTTTCACTTACTGCCATTCAGATGCTGATGTTTTTTAAAGGTCAGTGGATGGCAGCTCTTGGGCATACATTTATAGCTATGTATAACAAGATAATTTGAGGTGTGGAGGTAAGAAATTATTTGGAAATAATTAGTAGGGCACAGTTATATTGAAATTTAGCCAGAATAGCTGATTTTAAGAAATGCATGGTAGGCTCCTCCTACTAGATAATTTACTTACAAGCCAGTTAACCTGATATACTGGAATTACATGGACTATGAAAGCCATATAAATGCTCTGTGAATGGTTTAGACTGGTTCCTCACCTACAAATCAGATGCAAGACTGAACAGATGTCTTCCAGCATCATTCACATTCACACACACTCTTACTGTACACCAGCAGCTTTCTTTCCCCTACCATTTGAGCACATGCTTGCACACATCTCCCATCATATTGTGAGGTAGATTTGTTTCAACATACATAAAATGTTTTAACCTGAAAAGCCAGTTAATATAAGCACACAGACTATTACAGGATGTTTCTTTATGGCTTGATGGGGCTGAGTTACTGGCAGGTCCTTTGTGTTGTGTAATTGTATAGTTTCAGACAATTAAAAAAACAAACTGCGTGACAGGCGGAAGTTTTCAACTAAATTTAAGTCTTCAAGAATGAATATATCTTTTTTGGCCATTTCCAGCATTTGATATAGAATTGTTTTTCCTCCTCAGTGAGTACTTATTTTGTTTGTTGTTCAATAAAATGTTTTTGTTTTGTTTTGCTTTGTTGAATTTCTGTACTAGATATCCTTTTGGGAATAAAGAAGAATACTTCATATATAGGTGGGTTGAGAGCAGAACTTAAACTGTGTATAATGAACAACAGTCTGAAGGCACTTCTAGGTACTCTTTTCCAGTTGTAGTACCGGATTAGATGAATGCTGATCCACATGCTGATTGTGCTGGTATTCAAAAATTATACTAATAGGAGCGGCATGGCAGGAACTGCAACTATAATCTTTTGATTGCATCTCCAACTTCCCCATCAAAGGTTTGCAGCACTCACCACTAGGAAGAAACTGAAACCTAGCAGTGCCTGTGGTAGTTAATTGTTGGGCCACAAAGCCTTCTTTGTAGTTATCTTAGAACCACAAAATGCAGGCCCTTTTTGCCAGAGATCTTCCAATAAGGAAACTGTAATTGTTTTTCATCTTATTATATCATTATAATGTTTTCAATTTTTAATTTAAGTTAATTTAAAACTTTGTGACATTTTGCAATAAACCCTTCATGAAAACCTTCTTTAGGTAGCCATAGGTGCCTTTATTGGTCTTATTTGGATTAAACTAACCACTGAAGGACAGCAGAAAAAAAGTTTCTAAAGTTTTTTTAAAAAAATAATTTTTAAATTGAAGGTCTTGGGTGGTGAGGGCTTGGTTAAAGAGAAATGATGGCATAATTCTGATTGTGTATGTACTGGTGGTGGTGGAACTGGCATAGTGGCTGACACATGCATCTTACTATGAAAAGAAAAGAAGTAGCTGTAATATTTTTGGATCAACAGATAAAGGTTTACTGAATGAGGAATGGCTTTAATAGGAGCAGGAACTAAACTATCTGGAACAGTAGTCTCTAATCCTTTCTCTAAAATAAATTTAAGGTCATGTGATCTGAAAGGCAGGTCCATAATTTAACACTTCCCATAAACTATAAAATATAAGGGAATGTCTCAAAATTGTAAATTCTGTCACTACAGTAGAAAACATGTTAGGCTGCCCACTCCCTGAAGCAGCACCCTGCTGTTTGAGGAACATTTTCTTCTTCCCTTTGAAAGATATTCACTCTCTCATTGCAGCACTAGAATGCACATGTACTGTTTGCGATGTGTGAGTGTGTGTTAAAATCTACCAGCTAACAGTAGACCTCTTGTACATTCTTCATTCCAGGAGATAAAGGGCCTTTTCAGTTCATGATTTTTTTTTATTCTGGGAAAGCTCAGTGCTTATGAAGTTATTGCATAGGAACCAGATAACAAAACCACTCTTACATTTTGGGAGAATCCAGTGTCTTTAGCTAAACTAGTGTTTCTGTTGTCAGGAAACTGTGTTTTCCCCAGCCATAAGCTGCTCCTTTTAGTTGCTGAAAGGGGGCAGTGGTTGTCAGACTTTAGCAAACCAGGGATCCCTATTTTGACTTCCTCTCGTTTCTCACCAGTGCCTGCTATGTGCTAGACAGTGCCTTTGCCTCAGAACTTCAAGATAAGGGAGTTAATTGCTACCCATTCCTTCTCCCTCCTCTTTGCCTCTACCTACTTCTTGTATGGGTAGGAGCCAGAGTGTGACTTCCTTTCAAAGTATTTGACATGCCTCACAGAAGCCTCCCTTCTCTTGCATGACTGAGGCACCGGTCACACGGAGAATTTGCTGCGCGAAAGGCACAAATGTCGGGCGGATTTTCAGGGCATGATCACACCGCAACATCTGGGAAGCTTAGCACACCCGTGGCCAACTGTGGTGTCCTTGCCGAAAATGCAGAGTTAAAAAGTACCAAGGAAAGTGCACTAGTATTCGGAAAACGCGCAGCACAGGCGGGAGTCTGATCACGGGAGCGCTAGTATCCCGTGGCATCTGGCGCCTGTCCATATCCCATCACAAACCAGATGTTTTTCATAAGCATGTGTGCACAAACACGAAACTGAAAGCAGTGCTGCTTCGCGGAACTGTGCATGCGCACAAACGTGAAACGCTTGTGTGATCACACCGTTTCTTTGCCACGCTACAGCATCGCCGTGTGATCACCAGCTAACAGCCTAAGCACGGAGACTTGAGGGACCGTGTGATTGGGCTACCGTGCTTTATTTTGCTCCGGGGCGAACAGCCACGCCTCCCCCGCGTTATCTGACTTGTGTGACCGGGGCCTGAGAGCTCTTTTGAGAGGGTGGAGGCCAAGGTGGTAGCCTCAGACACCGTCCTGTTAATTTTGACCTGTGGTAGGTTCCCCTTTCCCACCTGTTCAAGCAAGATGGTCAAGGATCACTTGTAGAGTCCCTGGAGTGATACCTTTGTTACCCCTCCCAGGGGATCATAGATCCCAGTTTGAGAAATGCCAGGGTATTGTGTTTAGGTTAAGTACCTGCTTGTATTGGAAAATTGATTTTACTTTTGTTGAGTATACTTTGTTGAAGAAGCAGTCCAGGGAACCCACTAAGACTATGTAGTGTTCCAGAAGCTCTGAGTTGCCCTTTTATGAACTTGGGAGCTGTAGCATGGATACTGCAACAAGAAGGGAGAAATTACAAGATTTGCCCCTCCCTGCTTTTGTGTGAGCAAAAGAGGTTGCACAAGAGAGGGGATTTCTGCCATTGCCCTTCTCATTGCAGTCTTCTGTGCAACATCCCATGTCATTCCCAGACTTGTTGGGAAGTGGTTTTTGAGGAGTGCATAGTGAACTGCAGTGGAAGTGGCAAAGCTTCTTCCTGTGAACTTCCTTCATTTATGGGCGGTTAGATCCAACTTAATATGAATGGTAAAACTGCTAATTCAAAACAGACAATTTTTTTACTCAAAATCATAAGTTTTCACACCAAGGAAGCCCATTTTGCAGATGTTGTACTCATTGTCATACAAGTAATAGTAAATTAATTGGGTGTAATTGAGCTTCCAGGCTAGCAGCTAGCACAGTTATTTTCCATTAATATGTGTTGAATAATGGCCATTCTGTTTTGGATCCTAAAGTCCTGGTTTACTCTGTGTACCCTGTTAGCAGTGTCATGACAAATAGTAACAGCTGTATAAACTAATTTTTCTGTAGCTTTCACACATGGGAGTCAATTAACAATGGACCACTGCCGGTGTTCAGTTCTTCCAACTTAAAAAAAAATAAGTTTCTTTATTCAGTGCACTTTTCTATGTGTGACTTTATTATTACTCCTTTCTATAAGGAGTGGGAAATTTTAGATGGTTTCTGACTTAAGGTTCCATGGCATATTATAAAAGCTATACTTGAAAACATGGTGTGTAGCATTGTGTCTTTATGTTGCCAGATTAAAATGAAAAGAAAAAAAAAGATTTGCTAGATGGTAGAGCCTAAACTCCATTTAAGAACTCATTTACAATCAGATATTTAAAAAGAGGTACTAAAAGAGTCAAGGTACAAGGTAGGAATGGGTGCAATTTTTTGAATGGCAGTCGTATGAACATTTAAAATCCACAATATGTATACAGTTCCATATCTGTTAATCACCAAGAACAAGAGATTCCCACAGAGGAACACTTGAACAACGATAAGGATTTGATCTGTTTTCAGTTTAAATGTAGTTTAAATTTGAACCTGCATTACTGGACTCCTAATACGTGTGGAGGACATCTGAATATTAAGCATCTTCTAATCTGTGGCAAGTGATGAATAGTAGAATAAGGATAGTCTCAAACAAGTTGCACTTAATTCTTTCATCTAGTAAGTCTCATGAAAATCTTAAATTACTACATTCAGACTAGATCATTGTCACTACTTGCCAAATTCTACATGCTTGTGCATCTGTTTAATCCATATATGAAAGCCAAAAACAGAAGCACATAATTTGGCACAACACCAAAAATGTGCCCCAGCATACTTCTGGAGAGTCTTCCAAATCACTGTGTGTGAATGGATATGTAGTAACAAACAGGACTAGAGAAATTTTGCACACGACTGAAAATTGTGAACAGTTAATGTACACTTGAACTTTTTATTTGCTACTTTTCTATTAAGGTAAGTGATGGGTTAATTTATTGGATACTTTTTTCTCTTGCACTCACTGGGAATATAAATCATGTTACTGTAAAGTGTCTGAAGAATATGCTCAAAAGATAATTTTGATTGGCAAATGTATAATATTAGCTGGCATTATTTTTCATCAACTGCAAAATACATAATGCATATATCACAAAATGTTTCTCACAGACAGAGCTCTAGTTTCCCTCCCTAATTACAGCCAGTAATTCTTTGTTCATCCAGTTTTGAAGCATTTACATGAAATGTCATGATTTTGTAGAGATGCTACCCTCATGGATAAACAGTTTCACATTACAAATGATCTTTCATTGAATTAGAACAAAGTTTGAGTCCAAAAGCTTATACCCAGAATAAAGCTTTGTTGGTCTTAAAGGTGCCACTGGAATCAAACTTTGTTCTGTTGCTTCAGACATGAAGCTACCCACATGAATCTATTTTCACTGAATTACTTCTCTGTATTGTAGCTCTGCACCAATTCATGGAAATACTTAATGTGGAGTTGTAAGGGCAAAGAGCCCCCAATCTTGGTATTTACCCATTGACCATTATCTGTATTACTTGGATGTTTGAATTTTGTATCCGCTGACATCCTGGTTACTATGAAATGTTTTGGGCAGTTGAACTTACTTGAGCATAGAGACATACAACAGGAAGTAAAATAAATGTAAGGTTATATTTCAAATAAGGTCTAACCTCGGCCTGTAATTGTCTTCATTCTGTGCTCTATCCTTCTCCAGAAAATAAATTGGAAGGGGCAAGAATTCAAAATGTGTTTGTGCAAACATTAGCTGTAATTTCTTCCATGGTAATCAAATGTATGGGGTCCACACACTGGATCTGAGCTAGATTTGTCTCAGCAGACCAAGATGTAAGACAATAAAACTGTGGGCCAGTTCACTGTTTATTTATACGGACTGAATGTCTTGCAGAAAACAAAGGAAATAAAATTTATTCTCTTGAAACTACTTTAAAACATCAAAGTGCTGAACAGGCTTTATTGGTTTTTTTGTTACTTTCTCAGGAATATTTTCACATTTCAACTGAAACTGAGCATGAATGTCTTACAGGAAGAAAATTATTTCAGAACATGAGCATGTAATTTATAGATTTTTGTGGCTCAAATTGTATCTTTAAAATGCTCAATGGTTTTAGCTATGAAACTTGCACTTGAAGTGTTTGAAGGGCTGGTGCAAAATGAAAATCCTGAAGGACATTCTGGAACACACAAGTTGCCCAGTGTTTGTACAGGGGAGTAACTGTTTATGTCCAAAGCAGATACTTTTCACTACATCATGATAAAATGTATCATATTTGAAATACAAGTTTCTGAAATACCAAGTTATCGATTCATTGACTTGTATCCAGGGCCGGCCCCAGCTTATTTTGCACCCTAGGCGAGGATCCCTTCTGGCACCCCCCCCATGCGCCCACCAATTTTCAAAAAATTCCATACTAAACAGCCAGTTATTTTTACAAAAGCCTCCCAGAATCACAGTCATAACAGAGGAGGGGGTAGCTTCTATTACAAATGAGCATTGCAAACCGATCAAATTATTTATTTATGACATCAAGAAAGCTAGGTTTCATTATTACCCAGTGTTGCACAATCCATGACTGCTGCACTACAAAATATAATCTTTTCCTAAACTTTGGATGAATTGTTACAGATGGGCAAAACTGTTTATTGCAGAGCTCCAGAAAAATAACAAATAATTGCTTCCTTGATATTCTTAGCAATAGAGGAACCAATGTGAAATGTCTCTCCCAGGAGATAAATGGTTGGAAGGTTTTGTAGAATGACCATCCAAGAAGAGGAAAGTGAGTTTTGTTTGCCTGCTTAAGCTACTTTAGTGGGGCCTCTTGTAAGAAGGGTAACATACTATATGCCCAGTTGCCTGCCCTCCACTTCACTCTTTCACAGAGCTGCAGCAAGGACCATTGATTGCCTGGAACTAAAATCTTCACAAAAGCCTCCCCCCCTCCGCCGCTGCCCCTGCAACGAAAGCAGAACTTACCTTCCTTCTGGGTACACTTGCCAGAATTGGGGAGAAAGAGTTGTCGTCGGCGATCACCCGGTCAGGGAGATGCAGGGCTTTTGGTGGTGGTGGGGGCTTTTGGTGGGGGTGAGTGTGCATCACAGGCCGGAAGCTCTACCATTCCCCAGCTGGCGTCCCGTCCCCTCCTCCTCCTCCATGCGCCTGTCCTGGCTGGACTCCTGGTTTCCCCTCCTCAGCTCCTCTGAGGAGGAGGCTTTTGGCCGGGGGGGGGGGGCTGGGGGGGGGTCGCAGGCTGGAAGCTCTACGTCCCCCAGCTGCCGTCCCATCCCTTCTCCTCCACTTGCCTGTCCTGGCTGAACTCCTGGTTTCCCCTCCTTGCCTCCTTCTCCTCCGAGAGGACGTCTGCGCTTCTGGGCGCACTGGGTGCCGGACTCGGGGTGAAAGAGGCGGCGGCGGCAGTGGTCACCCGGTCAGGGACTAGATGCAGGGCTTTTGGCGGGGGGGCTTTTGGCGGGGGGCTGGGGGCAGTTTGGCACCCCTAAGGGCCGACCCACCCTAGGTGAATGCCTAGTGAGTGAGCCGGCCCTGTTTGTATCCTGTGGCCCATTTCTGATGATGGAATGACACTTTCCTAAGCAGAAAGGCGTACATAGTTTTCACCAATTTCTCCCTTCCCATGGCAGACTTCCTATGCTGTTCCTGAGGATTCCCTGACCGTAGAAGACAGTGGGCTACAGCAGGAAGGTCTTGACCTGGGTCTTCCAGATTCTAGTCTGGTAGTAAATTCCATGTCAGTTACATGTTATCTAAAGAAAAAGATATATTGTTTAACCTGTCCTGTATCTCTTGCCAATCAGTATCTTTGATTTGCCCCAGTTCCAGTGGTATGGGAAAGGAAGATCTCTCAACTTTCTCCATAGCATTTATAATCTTATAACTGTCTGTCATGTCTTCCCCTCTTCTTGGTAAATTTTCTCCTGACAGTGCAATTCTAAGCAAAATTATACTCTCTGCCCATTGAAGTTAGTGAGCATAGAAGGGTGTAACTCTGTTTAGGAGTGCTCTGTATGAATTGTCTTGGGGTTTCCCCCACCCAACTCCCATTTTGCATCTGACTGCGACTCACCTCCAAAATAGTTGTGGCATGGGGAAATCAGCTGTGGAATAGTGGCAATGGGAGGGGTTCAGCCTTCCCTTCCTTTCAACCTGCATCTCTTTCAACACTAAAAAAAAAAAAAGGAACTGGGAGGCTTTTATCCCATTGATGGTTTTATCCCACTCATGTGAATACACGTAGTAAATGGCTTCATTAATTGAATCTTATTTTCCTTGTTGTTCCCTGTTCACCCAGTTTGGAGAGATGGGGACAATTCTCAGGGTGGTTAGATTCTCTATGTTCTGAGCGTCTAACTGTATATTTGGCTACAGTTGATCAGTTATGTGTAAGTTAAACTTCCAGTCCATTTGTTGTTACCCTCTGATTACTGTTCGTTATCCAGTTCCTGGTCTATGACAAGACTCATCCTCTTATCCCATGACTTTTAAGTGTAATCAGGAGCTTTTTGGGGGGAACTGTGTCAAAGATTTTTCAAAGTCTAAATGTCTCCTGTCTACTCACATCTCTTTTCAAAGAGTTCTAAGAAATTGATGAGGCAATCCATCGTTTTGTAGAAGCAGTGTTGATGAGGCAATCCATCGTTTTGTAGAAGCTGTGTGATTTTTCAATAAAGCTTGCTGCTCTATATATTTAATGATTCTATCTTTCGTAAGCTATCCCTCCAACGTACCCCGATGTTAAGGTGATGAGTCTCTGATCCAAGGATCCTTTCCACCCATTCCTTTTTTAAAATGAATGTTAGAGTTTCTGGGCAACTTCCCCCTCACATGCATATTAAATTTTATACCATTGTACTCATTGCTATCAGATGGAATTGGGAAATAAGTATATTTCCAGTGAAAAAAATACCTGCTTGCCTTCCTTCTTTTGCTGCCCATGGCTATTCAGTTCAGCACTTTACCTCCATTTTCTTGATAGACACAGTCACTGAGGGTAGCAGTAATAACAGTTGTCCATTGGTGGTTGCATCACCTCTCATACTGTAGACTAGTGGTTAGGAAAGCTGTTCTGGGAGTTGAGACATGATTAGCCGAATCCTGCTCCCATAATGCTATATTCTCAGCTGAGCTGTCCATAATCAGTGTTTTCGGTTGAGTTCACAAATAACATGCACATTATGAAAGTAATTCTTACATAGTAGAATGGGGACATAGAACTTTTGCACACATTGTTCCTATGTGCTATCCCAGGTTCCCCTTGACCTGTTCTCTCATGTTGCCGTGAATCTTGGTTAATTGCCAGTACATGGTTATTGGTTAGTACGTGGTCCTACTGTATGTATTTTTGCACTCAGCAGTCAAATCATAGACTCTTAATGTGTAGCACTTACACAGATTATTAGAAACA
Source organism: Gekko japonicus (assembly GCF_001447785.1). Taxonomy (NCBI): domain Eukaryota; kingdom Metazoa; phylum Chordata; class Lepidosauria; order Squamata; family Gekkonidae; genus Gekko; species Gekko japonicus. The sequence continues at coordinate 608,539 of NW_015175362.1, read as the reverse complement.
GTGTGTGCATGTATGCTTGTGGGGCAGGGAAGTAACCGGCAGGTGTGAGGTATCTTCTTGCATTATGAGTTATCAGAGAGAAAAAAACATTCAAGTGCCTTTTTTAAAGCTGTTGCAAACGATGTCAGTAGTAGCTGACAGGGACTTACTTACTGTATTTACTTGAAAGGAAGATTGCCCTGAATGTAAGATGATCTCCTTAAAAATGTTATATGCACACAAGAAATTATAATTGGACATGGAGCAGGATCACTGATGCTGTATAGGTTCATGTGTGTTCCTTTATTGTAAGGTTACTTATGACTGGTCATTTATTCTCCCTGGCCAGTGGACTTGACCAAGTGTTTCTTCTTTTTCTTCTTCTTACGCACTTAAAGAAGTTGGATAAAAGCAAAATAGAATAGAAATTAAAATATTAAAACCATAGTTTTGGTATAGAGTCATCTTGATCACTGAAGAAATACAATTCACCCAATAATTTTAAAATGAAGATTTCTTTTTTTGTGCTCCTCTGCATTAGAAATATTTGGAGTATTTGCATAGTTCTGACAGTTCCAGGTGAGCAGCCGTGTTGGTCTGAAGCAGTAGAACAAATTTAGAGTCCAGTGGCACCTCTAAGAACAGGCTGGATGTGGTTCTGACAAGCATTCCTAAATGATTCAGGTGGGTAGCTATAGACCCAGTCACATGGGCAGGAAAACGCGGGGGGGAACGTAGCTGTTATCCCCGGGGCTAAAAACCACGCGGCTGCTCGAGCAGACCTACCGATGGAGGTCCCGTGGTAGGGGGGAGGTGCTGATCACTCCACAGTCCTGCAGCATGGCAAAGAAGCGGGGTGCGGGGCAAACGGGGTTGGGTTTTTTTAAAAAAAACTCAAATGCGCACATGCTCCCTTGGGTGCTTGTGTGCATCCGTGGAGACTTTGAAAAGAAAAACCCTTTTTCCGAGGGGGCATGGGCGGGCACCGGAACTACCACCGGAAATGCGATCAGACGCCCGTCCTTGCCCCGCAGTTTCAGGAAACTAGTACCTCTGAGATACTAGTTTTTTACCGCGCATCTTCCTCGGGAAGCATCGGATGAGCCACGGGAGCTCGACGCTTCCCAGATGTGGCGGTGAGATCGCGCCCGGAAAATCCGCCTATCTTCCGTCCCTCTAGCGTGCCTAATGCTCCGTGTGACCGCAGCCTATGTTGGTCTGAAGCAGCAGAACAACATTTGAGTCCAGTGGCTCATTTAAGGCCAACAAAGTTTCATTCAAGGTATAAGCTTTCATGTGCACACACACTTCTTCGGATACAATGAAAGGGAAATTACCAGTCCATGCATATAGGTAGAAGGTGAGCCGGAATGTATTTCTCTTGTCTGAGGACAGGGGAGGTAACTCTACACAGCCAATCACCCCATTTCAAAGAAGAAGATACTGTACGGTCGTCTCCATTCTTGAGAGGAGATGGATGGAGTGTAATGGCAGGCTCTCAGTTAATTACTCTCAGCACCCCACAGTTAAGGATACCTCTGCCCATCAGTATCCAATTTTGACATATTTATTTCCTTCACTATGTCCCCTCCCCCTGGAATTAAACCAAAACAAATGTTAACCATATAATCCAAGCTTGTTATTCCTGTTTGGTCCTAGAGTCTGTTAAACATCTTCATTATGCTGTATGCTAATTTACTGCTCACTCTCTACCTATATGTATGGGCTGGAAATTTCAATTTCATTGTATATGAAGAAGTGTGTGTGCACACAAAATATTATATCTTGAATAAAATTTTGTTGGTCTTCAAGATGCCACCGGACTCAAACATGATTCCTAAATGATGTTCTCATTCACACTCCTTTTCCTATACATTTTAACAATTTAGGAGTAGGATTTACTCCAGAATCTAACCTCCTGTTTTGCTAGTTCATCCTGCACTACTTGGTCAATGACTGTTTTATGCCTGATTGTTTGTTAATGAGCTGAATGTTGTTCCAAGATTTTGTTGTTTGTTTTGCTTACACAGTATAATTCCCTTTCACTATAAAACATGTACATACATTTGGTGTTCACAGTCTTTTGTTTGTAGATAACATCTGGAATTCATGGTCTTATCTGTTAAATGTCATCAAAGGTGAAAAAAGGCTGTTTCCCCTGTGGTTAATTGTGGTGAAGTACCACGTTATATTTTACTACAGTTAACAGTTTCAGGGCGCCAAGAGCATGTAACTATCTCCCTTGGGAATGGGACTTTTCCTCTTTAGCTTAGCTCCAGGAAACTTGAACATTTGTGTTTTCAAGACTGCATACCATTGGGAAGGAAGTAGGGGTGGAGATGTGTACTGAGATTAAGTGGATATGAGAATAAGTTAGCTGTGTGTGATCCACTGATCTGCTGAATTTTATACATACACACTCTAGCATGCCTCTGGCTTTTTAAGAAATAAGCAGACAATAGCAGCAGAGTTGTTCGACTTAAAGAAATAAAGTAAAAAAGAGAAGCTGTAATCAGAATATGTTTACACCCCTGCCCACATACATCTACTTTGTCAACATAGGCAGAATAGGCAGTAAGAGATGCTATTAAGAAGACTGTGCTTTATTTGGCCAACTAAATGCTGAAAAGCTTTTAATTCTAGCAGGGGTATCTATTTAGATACAAGTTTCCAGAGCAGGTGGGAACCTCCTGCAGAGCTTCATCTGCTACAGATCCCATATTCCCCACAAATGCCATATATGGAAATATTAAGAATGAGATTTAGAGAAGTATACCGTAATGATCTCACTCTCTCACAATAATACACAGAGTGGAACTAAAAAGGATTGATCATGTCTGAGGTTCCAAGTGCAGATCTGCTGTCAAACAGAGGTAGAGTGGCAGTAGTAACTGTGTGGTTTGGATGAATCTTAGTGGAGAAGCAGCAGGGAAGAAGTAGATGTTGAACTCTTTATCTTTACTGTTTTTCCCATCTGCTCTGCCTCCCCTCCTTGTGCGCTTTTCCATTCTTGGAAAAAATATGAAGTTGCTGTGTTACCTGCTTGTCGGAGGCCAAAAGCACAGGCACATACAGAGGCACAAGCTGTGAAATACTCTACATTTGTTTTTTCTGTATACAACATTTGCTGTCATAAACCATGGTAAAAGAATTTCATAATTGTGGGAACTAGTCATTAAAATAGCTTTAAAATATTTTGAGCAGTGTAGCGTTAATTCTTCCTATACCCCCTACTGTGTTTAAAACTGAGAGGCCTGTTTAATAGTTTAAGGCACATGGATTCTGTGTGTTTAGTTACTTAACAAACAGTGCAAAATTTTAAGAAACGTATTATAATTGATGCTTGTGACCTGTTACCATTATCAATATTATAACATTATGGGAACAAGGGGAAAATTGTGCATTCAAAATGGATTCCAGATTTATCATGCAAATTGAAGCATGACAATCCGATTTCATCTCAAACATATTCAGGGTTGTTTCTGAGAATCATTTCAGGCAGTTGTGCCAGACAAATTACTCAGGCTTGTTTATTCAAGCTGGCCATTGCATTTTATTTATTTAACTATTGTATTTAACTATTCTTGCTTGCCCACTGTCTTGGCATACTGACGTCTGCTGTGAACACCACACAACTTTAGAAACCTTTCAATCTAAGGTTTTGGTTGTATCCTACTATTCAACTGCGAAGTTTTCCTGTTGCCCCAGAAGTCTTTCTTTGATACTAATTCTCCTAGTGGAAGAGGCTCTTCTTTTGGAGGAAGGCTCCATGGGTTGAAGGAAGGCTCTACACACCTAATGGAGCAGAGTACTGTGACACAGCCCATGATCACTGTGTCCTTGTTAGAAATCTACAAATTGTAAATCTTCTGAATTAGTGCTGCTACCACCACTAAAATGTTTAATGCCAGTGTTAATCCCCCCTCCCCATTCCCATCAGTGATGTTTGAGATTCTGAGCCAGAGGTTGCCGCTGTAGTTTTATTGTTATTGCAAAGCCACTTTCCATGGTCATTTTCAGTATTACACCTATAACGGGCTGTATTCTACTACTCTCTCAGGAAGTGTAGAGCCTTCCTCTGTACTTGCACTGGAAGAAGGCTCTATACTTGGCAGAGCAGAGTGGTAGAATACAACCTGATATATTAATATTCTGCATGATGTGGATGGCTTGGATCACGTGAGGTACCTGCCATACCAGCATGCCTCCTTCAAATGGATTGTTCATTGTAATATGGGAAGTACTCATGAGTAAAAGCATTTTATCTGTAACCATTTCTTTTTTTAGTATATATGGAATGCATTATTTAGCCTTGACATTAATTAAATAGATCAAAATAATTATGTCTGTGTGCATACTCCCTCATATGCCTACTTCCTCTGATCATACCCCATGCTCATTTTAGCTCTTTTTATTTTGCATCCTGGCATGACTGTTAGGTAGGAATAGGATGCAATTTCTTGAGCAGGATTTGTTGGTTAACTAATGAAGGAAGATTTCTGTTGTCCTGCTTGCCTACTTCAATTCAGTGCAAAGAGAAGCAGCAGGATTGATTCCTAGAAGAGCATTTTTAAGAGCTAAAACTATCAGGCATTTAAAGTTACACAAAACTACATCCATTTGTCTTTTTGATATACTTACTTCCTGTCCATGCCCAGCTCTGCCTTTCGAGTGTTGTCACCAGGGGTCGTTTCGTAGAAAAAGAGCTAGGGGAACTCATTAGCATATGCCACTCCCCCTGACATCACCGGAAGTGTGTCATAAGGCC
>NW_015175362.1:580697-603675 GCF_001447785.1 Gekko japonicus | reverse complement strand
GAAGCAGGGGGCGGGGCTTCGTCATGTGCCCCGCCCCCCGTACCTCACCCGGGGGAACTGCGATCCCCCCCGAAATGACCTCTGGTTGTCACATTCAGTTCATGGTCAGGTTTTGCAGGCTGTGCATCATTCTGTGATTTGACAGAGCCATTTTTATGTTTAGTAAAAATGAATCAATTATAGAAAATTACAGATCAAACAAAACCAAATATGTAAGTACATAATAATCCCAAATTAAATTATTGTATAGATTCTTAAAACGAGGAACAGCTCGTTAACATTTTAATAGTAACTCTGAAACCATTCTTAATGAGAAAACACTGTGAAGTTTTATTTGCAAATGGTGGTGGTTGTTGCTCACCCCAATTTCAAATATGTTCTAAAACAGGTATGTGTGAGTCAGTACTGCTGTCTCTTAGACAGTGCCATGTATACTTTTAAGACACTTATATATGCTGTAAGAATACAGGGAATATTTTGCTGCTGTTAGCTAAATACCAGTAGAATTAAAAGGAAGTTTTAAATAGAAAATAATATTATAAAAGAAACCTAGCTTTCAGTCGCAGTAAATTATATTGAGGTTAATTTTTAAAGTTTCAGTGCCTTAAATTTTGTAGTGGTTTAAAATTATATGTAGAATGTTGATGTATTTGACATCAGAACCTAAAAAGGTTAGTCAAGAATAGAAGAGGGCCGACTCTAAAAATCTAATTATGAAACATACAAAAATATACATGTATTTATTAAACACAAATTAAAATAACAAATAAGGGCCCATTCATACCTCATATACAAATATAAAAATACAAAGGCTGATGAAATAGACCTAACACGTTTCGGCCTTCACAGGCCTTCCTCAGAGGTCTAATGCAAATAGAACATATTAAATAAAAGTGCTGTGTTTTAAAGTGTCATTGTGGTGTTTAGTTGCCCCCTTTAAGACTACATACATACAATTCAAATGCATAAATTCCTAAAAGGATGAAACTGGATTTTCTTAGCCCTGTATCTTAATTCTGCAAATTCAGATTTGCAGGGCTAAACACAGAGCTATGTCGTTCATAGTGGAAAACCTTAATCATTTCCAGAAAGGTGCTGTAAAAAATGCGTACTTGAGCTGTAAATACCAGAAATGCATATGTGTAACAATCCAGTACAATTGAAATGCTGCATTTTAGTAGCTTTGGGATTGAAATAATTTCTTACATTATAGAATTGTAGAGTGAAGTGTGATTGAGACGTTATACACTGTGAGTGAATGGGCAATTCACTAAATTCTTTTTCAGCAAGTCTAGGCTTTATGATGATTGTTTTTAATCCCTGTATTATTTTCCAGGTATCTCAGTAAAAACATACAGTTTAACTTTTGTATACAGTATTCTCGTCTTTTGTTTTATAACAGCAAACTGATAGTGATGTGTGCTCATTCCATATAGCCCATTTGAGATGGAAATGTGTGGAGTTTAAGGACTTGTTCCTTTACATACTACTTGGATTAAATGTCCCAAACTTGTGCACTTGCTATGTTAAAATCAGTAAGCTGTTTTCCTCCCCGCTCCCAAGTTCTTTGTCTAAATGATAGATCAGTTTTCCTTTTTCTAGGGTAGTGTCATTGAAAAATAAGTGAACAGTTAGATTTTTTAAAGGCAATCCTAAAGTGAATTTTAAAGATATTGTCCCTGCTGGATTCATTCCCTCACTTTCATTTTATCATCATCATTATTGTTGTTGTTGTTGTTGTTATTGTTATTATTTTATTTTTTGTTATAATGTACAGTATGTTTATTTCTGTATGTGACAAGTCTGCAGAGTCGTGTGTTCTTTCTGAGTTATAATGATTCAGATGTCATAATTAATTTGATGAGCAGGTGGGGGTTATTAGCCTTGTGCTTCACTTGCTAATAGCTGCACAGCTTTTCTAAAGTACTCTTTCAACTAAAGAGGCATTTCTTCACACAGAATAAACAGTGCAGCACAAAAGCCTCAGTTAGATAACTATCCATGGGTTTGAAAAGCTGCCAAGCAGATGTTGTTATTGGAGCCAGCCCAGACGAGATTGGGCAAGGCAGATGCTAGGTGGGGGAAGAGGTTACATACAACTGAGATTCTTTCTCTGCACTGGTTGGAGAATTTTGTGGAAGTGGGAGGTGTCTTCCCACAAACCAAATCCATAGTTAGCTGGCCTCATGTTCACTCTTGAAGACTCACCCCCTCAACTGTAAATAAATGAGGAAAAAAGCCCCCTCCTCTTAATATCCATATGGGAATGAATCTGAATGTTCATCCAGCAGCCAGAGTCTTCTGGTTTGCATTAAATCGGCTGTGTGCAATTTTTGAAAGGCCTACAGAGACTTTGCTTCATACCTATCAACATATGTAATGAGTGCTGCTGCACTGACATTAACCAGAACTCTTAGGTTCTGTTGTATTACTATAAATTAGGTTGTGCAAATTCAGGACAAAATGGTGTTTTGTTTCCTGTCACCTCCCGACTTAGATTTTTTTTTCCTGTTGAGGCTTTTCTTCCTTATTAAGATATGACAAATATCAAGTGTTAGACTAATTTGTTATGATTGGGGGGAGGGAACAGTAGAATTATGTGCAAGAGACAAATAGACTGGACTGAAAACTAAGCCGTTTGGTGTTCTGACCTCTGTAGAATTTTGCCTCTGTGTGATCTTGGGCTTTTAAGGAAAACAACCCACACACAGGTTTTATCTTCTTATTTCTGTTTGTGCGGATCCGCAAACCAGTGATCTAGGAATTTTAACTTCAGGGATAGTATTTGTTAATGTATTATCTGTTTTTCAAAACTGTGTGTACAGATTGTCTTTTTTTGGGGAATATAAAATAAGTGGATTGTGCATCACAGACGGCATGGAAATATTATATGCTGCTTATACTGATAGTTGGAAACAATTCCTAACACATGGCCAGTGGATAGCTTCAGAAATAAGGCCCAATAATGTTCAGCTTACCAGATATCTGTTTATTTAGATTGTTCCCCTATGCCTTTCAGGACCTGATACAGGCAACAACAATATAAAACAATTGAATAAAATAATAAGCATTAAAACAATAAATATAAAAACATCTTATGACCCAGGAAGATCTTCCCCCTTTGCCCAAGTTTAGGCTGCCTCAAATGTTCCTGAAACAGCTCTGCCGCCTTGCCAGAAAGCCTGGAGGGTGTTCCACAGCATGTGGCAGCCACTGAAAAATCCTGAGCCCTTTAAACTGTGTACCTGCACTGGAACTCCAGAATCCTGTGAAACACTAAAATCCTTTGTTGTTGTTGTTGTTGAAAATGCACCGACCAAATGTGCTCATTGCCTTGTACACTGTACTTGGTGTTTTTGTTCATCTTTAATTTGAATCCTAAATAGGACATCTGTTTAATTCTTTATGGTAGTGCCAAAAATGGCCAATATATGACCCGCCAGCTGTACATATCTCTTGGGGTGCTTCTGTGCAGAATTATTTCTTCATTTGGCCTCTTAAGAATCTGACAAAGGCTTTGTAGCGTATCAAGTAACATATGTTACTGTAAACCCAGTAAAGGGATTTCAGAGAATTTCTGTGAGTGTCACCAATACTGCAAGTGGGTAACTGAGAGAAAATTCTCTGCTCAAGCTGAGTTGAGGCCCTTAACTGAAATTTTAGCTTGCAGTCTTGGGCTTGAGTTTAAATATTATGCCAATAGGATGGAATCCACCCCAAAATCCTTCCAAGTGATTTTGATTTCATGTGGTTTCCCTAGTGTCTCTGCACCTGATGTGCTACTTGGAAAGACTGATTTGCATATTTTAGTACAAGCATTGGTAAATTTCTTAGAAATCCTTTGCCTACACTGTCAAATTCTTAACTAATTCGCCTTCACAATTAGGCATATAATAAAGGTGCTGGACTCATCACCCTCTTCCATGACTTTTTTATATTCACATAATGCTCTTCCGCAAGCTGATTTGAAGGGCCTTAACATTCTCTATTCAGCTCTTGAAATTAATAAATGCCGTTTTTCTCTGTTCCATTTATGATATTCTCTTAATGGAGAACCACATTTTTAAAAAGTAGACTAGTTTTTAGGAAGCACCAAGGTCATGTTTACTAAACCAGTGCTTTAAAATCTTATGTTGTGCAGCAGAGTTGCAGTTGCCAGGAATGGTAGCTTGTGGGTAGACTCTTGTTTCTCATCATATGTTCAGGCTTGCAAAGTTTGCAAAACCTTGTTCATGGAACTTCAAGGAACGTCTGTGCACGCGTGTGTGTGTGTGCAGGCTGTTTTTTAGGTATGGAAAAATACAATTTAAATATTTTTAAACAGTATATGAAGTATAGATTTTCAGTGCGGACTAAAAGAAATATCTTTTTAATACCTGTATCCAAATGTCTAAGGAATATGGGAGTATTCAGGTTTACACAGTCCTGAAAAACCTTGGGAAAAAAGTTGTGCCTGGACCCCCAGTGTTTAACAGTTTGAGACCCTTGACCTAGAAACAGTTTTAACAGATGTTTAGTTGAAGAGAGATGTGTTGACACTGTAATTCTTTTTCCTCTGAAATTCACTTTTTGAATATCATGAGAACTCATTTATTTAAAATACAACTCCTCTTTAACCTGCAGCCATTCATAAAGATTATGTCTATGCCAGAAATATACTGGTGTTTGTGTAGAACAGGCAGTGCCCAGGACTTTAAACTCCCACTCCCCCCCCCTTCTTTGAGGAGGTACGTGTGGCATGAAATGAGCCCCCAAGATATGTTTTAATATTGTAGTTACTAACATAAAATGAACATCTTGCTTTGAACAGGAGTGGTTTTGTAGGCTGACCAACGGTACAGAGGAGAAAGTGTATTTTTCATTTAATTTGCTCCGACTTGTAGATATTTTGAACTTACCTAACTGTTGTGCTATTCTGAGCGCAGTCACTCCAAAAGCTCTCCCTCCCTCCTCACCCATCAGCTTTGATCCTGGCAACTGAAGTTCATTCCATAACTCAGGTCAGACAGAAATGATGCATTGCATCACAGCTGCTTTTATGAAAGTGTTTATTTCATATCTGAAATGTTTTTAATATACATTTGCTTTGCTATGACTTGCAGGAGGAGAAAGAAAGCAGTTTTACTGGAGGCAAAACAGCCACCTGTGAAAACTAATTGCATAGGTTGCATTGTGCTGGTATCTGTGGGAACAATCCAGCAGGAAGAAAGTAAATGTTCTTAATCTGGAAGCAGATTACCTGCATGACAAAATGTCCTCCTTTATCAAGACAGTGATTTGAAATGGCCCCTTGTAGGGGCCTGCAGAAGCAGGTTTCTTGTCCCACCAAACTGCATATATAAATAAAAAAGGCATTAAATTGTCTAATTAAAGATTGAAAGTCAATGTATTCACAATAGTGACCTTAGGAGGACTAAAAAAGGAATGTAGCATTGCCACCATTTGGTTTTCCCCCCTCCATCATCACTTGCCAATTTTAATATTAATTTAGACCATGGATTTTGAAAGTTTATTGTAGCAAGAAATGAGTGGTTTGTATTTCCTCTCTTTTAGTGAAAGCAAATAAAAGAAACTCAACAGTCAGAACTCACTTATTCTTACCCTAGGCACTTGGGAAAAAAACAAATTTACTAATCAGTTGGAAAGAGAAGGGGCCAGTAGCATACTTTAAGGACCCCAAGATAACGACAGGTGTGACTGGTAACTGTATATAATCAAATAGAATATATAGGGAAGCAGAAGCCACTTGTACTACATAATAGGGTTTGGGGGTGTGTGCTGGAATGGGGATGGGAAACCTAACATCTGGTTCCTATTTTCTGGTTCCAGAAAGTTGTTTGCAACATGCAAGCCCACCATTGTTCTCCCATAAATTCAAGTGAATGTTCAGGGGAAAAGGGAGCTATACCTTAGCAAATTGTCATCAGAACAAAGTGAGTCTTAAAGTATCCCCTGAGACATCTTAAGATACCATATCTTATGCAACTTATGTATAGTATGCAACTATGGTGCAGGTATTGTAGACACCTTGTATCACATGACCTTTGAACGTAGGCCCCGGTCAGACGGGAGGACTTGCCCTGCGGGAGGGACTGATCAGGGGCGCATCAAGCGGACGCGATCATACCGCAACATCTGGGAAGTGGTGTGCACCCGTCCCCAATCCGTCCCTTCCAGCCAAAAACCCACCGCAAAAAGGTAGCACCAAAAGAGTACTACCTACCTGTTGATGCGCAGCACGGGCCAGCGTCTGATTGCCGACACGCCCATCTCCCCGTCTCCCCATCTCCCTGCAGCATATGGAAGCCCTGTAGAACTGCAAATGCAAGCGCATGCGCAGCGGGCTCGCCTCGCTCACCGATCTGTGGCTTCCCCTGGCATCTGATCCTGCTGGGGAGCAACTGCGCAGTGGCTCGGGGGATCTGTTTGATCCCTCCGCTGTGCTTCACTTTTGATGCGGCTCAAAAAAGCCACACTTCAGCCCAGTATTCCCTCTAAGCTGAGTTAGTGTGAGCTAGCTCACAGGTTTTTAGCCTCCAGCTCACACATTTTTGTCTTGGCTCAGGAAGGAGGGCTCCAGAGCAAACTAATCTATGCAGTAGCCAAGTTGCTTGCTCACAACTTTAATGCCAGCAGCTCACAAGGTAGAGTTTTTGCTCACAAGGCTACACAGTTTACAGGGAACATTGTGGAAGCAGCATCAGCAGCACTACTTTCTATGTCGTTGGGTAATGTGGGAAGTCCTAAACCACATTGTAGCTTCTTTGCAAGCCAGTGTCAACCCCAGAAAATTGGATTAACACATAGTCCCAGCCTTTTTTAATATTACCTAATTACATGAGAAGGTATGGTGCTGCTGTATAACATCATAATCTGGCCTTCATTTTAAGTCCAGCATGAATTTATTTGAATGCATTCCTTATCTACATAAAGGATTGTAGGTCCATGTAGGTGGTATGTGTATTGCTCCATACAGTTCTTTACCTAGGAAGCAATCAGGAGGAAATAATCAGGATTGCTAAAGGGGGTGGGGGAGTGGCCATTCTGCAGTTGTGGGCCAGCCCTTAACTATTTTGGGTATAGGCACTTCTGCTAACCATCTCAAAATGTTGTTGTCCTCTTAATGCAAGTATATGTTCAGCTTGCAGCCCGTTGTTATAGTGCTCAGATTTTTTTAAATTGGTGGTTCAGTTGGTCAGGTGTTTCAGTTGTACAGCAGATTATCTTCAGTTCTGTGTGTATGCATTTCCTTTGCCATAATGTTAATTATTTTACACATATCTCTCATTTTATCATTCTGCCCTTTGTTACTGTTGTTGGGACAGTTAGCACAGACTTCAATAACATAACTTGTTTGCTTCAGTACTCTTTCTTGATAGCTGTGACAAGTCACATTTTTTGTTTGCTCTTTTCCATGGCTGTGTTTCAGGATGTAAATTCTTTGAGGCACTTACCGTGCTCTCTTATGGATTCGTAGATTTCATGGAACAATGTTGTGCTGATCTTTGATGACGCCTGTGGGTGGTATTGTTACGCACACACTAAATAGTCAAAGGCCTTGTGCTATGTAATAAGCTACCATGCAACACAACAAAACTGTCCCTTTATTCAGCCCTTTCATTATTTCAAGGTCACTCAAATTTTCCTTTCTCTGATTTGCTATTCCTGAGGGAGTGACCAGTCTGAGATTCCATTCCATTGTCTGTGTCAAACTGAAAACTTGTAACTCTGAGATTCCTGCACAGTCTTGGGAGATTCTTTTACAACATGCACACTGGCTTTTTTACCCATGCCACCTTATATATTGGAAGGGATTGCAGGGATTCATATCATGGAAAAAATAATCCACACATTTGTGATATGATCCCCCAGAAATATGAGACATCTGAATAATGTGGCTGTTTTGTTTTAGCACAACCATATCATCCTATGGAAAACTGGTTGTTTAAAACAAACAAACAATAGGTGTTCTGCCTTCAGTAGAAAGCATAGTTATTTCCCTTCAGTGGATCATATATCTTTGTGTCATAAAAACAATGTTTGGTAATTAGAAATTAACCCTTAGCATTATGCCAGCAATTAATTGTGTCTTAGAGGTGGTACCTAACTACGTGGGAGGGCAAAAGGTTCAACTGACAGACTATACCATGCAGAGAATCACCTGATATATTATCATTATTATAATAAACAAGTTTGAGAATCATAACAACACTTTATAAAAGCCGGTACAATTTGCAATATCATTTTAAAAACCCACCTGAAAAATGAGGAAAATACAGTCAATCGGCAAACTTTAAACAGGTTAGACAGAAGACAGGCATACAGAGAATATATGACGAGTTTAATTTTATTCCATGAATCCTAAACAATGGTTTACAGCTTTATATCAAAAGATATCATCTTTGGAAACACTTCTATTTGTTTATCTTATTTATTTATTAATTAAATTGGATCTACTAGGCTGCCCTTCTCTACAAGTAGGGCTTAGGGTGACTTACAACAAGTAATATGCAATCTCATCCAACCACATTAAAACAGTCCAATAAATAATAGTAGATAAAAACAGTACATATAGAATGTTTAAAATGGCAGAAAATCCTAGCTCCCCAGTCTCCCTGGGGGGAGGGGTTATCGGGAATGGGGAATTATATGAGAGTGCTAGAAGAAGTCCCGTCACTATTTTCAGTCAAAAGCCAGCAGAACATCTCTGCCTTACATGCCCTGCAGAAAGGTAGCAGCTCCCACAGGGCATGGATGTCTTCCAGCAGAGCGCTCTACCAGGCTGAAAAGGCCCTGGCCCTGCTTAAGGACAGCCGGACTTCTTTCAGGCTGGGGACCACCAGCAAGTTCTTATTTCCTGAGTGTAATGCTCTTCCAGGGGTATACTGGGAGAGGCTGTCCCGAAGATATGTAGGTCCCTGATTGCTAAGGGCCTTAAATGTCAAAACCAAAACCTTGAGCCTAGTCTGGAAGTCAGTGCAGCTCATTGGTAAAATATGTGCTGTTCGAGGGGTTCCTGTAAGGACCCATGTGGCTGCATTTTGGACCAGTTGAAACTTCCGGGTCAGGCACAAGGGGCAGCCCCACATAGAGTGAATTACAGTAGTCCAGCCTCGAAGTGACCATTGCATGGATGACTGTTTACCACGTTCACTGTGATATTCGGTGTTCATTAGAAAACCATGAGCTTGCATCCCACATATCGAGATATACTAGATTGGTTCATACAATCCAGACATATTTGCATTGGTGTTCAATCAGAACACAATTTCTTGTATTGCTTTGAGGAAGACTATAGGATATGAAAATTCACACTTGCACAGTTCTTCTGTTACTATACCACTAAATTGTAGGTTTCAATTTGGTTTTTGGCACATGCTGAGTTGCATGCTTGGATGTTATCTTCTGTGAAGTATTTCCTATGTCTAAAAAGTAGGACATTAGGACAAAGGATGTATGAGCAGCAGGGGTCATTTCGTAAAAAAAGAGCTGCAGGAGCTCATTAGCATATCTAATAGGCTATTAGCATAATAGCTCATTAGCATATGCCACCCCTCCCCCTGACATCACCGGAAGTGACGTCACAAGGGAAAGCAAAAGGGGGAGGCATCTTCAAAAATCTTCCTTTTCCAGCCAGCCTGCCAAGGCGGGCTGGGGGGGGGGAAGTGAAGGGGCTGCGGCATGATCTTTCCATTATATTCTATGGGGCCATAGAATACAGTGGAAAGATCGCGCCACTGCTGCGGCGCACCTCTAGAGAGAAGGTGCACGTGGGCGGGGAGCTTGTCGCCACTGCTATTTGTGCCAGCTCCTGGGCTGCTGGAGCGGCGCTCCGGTGCACTCCGGCCCCAAATGACCCCTGATGAGCAGCATGGCTCAGTGGTAAAGTACCTGCTTTGATTACAGAAGGACCCAGGTCCGGTGTTTGGCATTTCCTGTTCAAAGGATCAGGTAGAAGGAAACATTAAAGTACTTTGTCTGGGACCAATTGTCTGATTCGGTATAAGGCAACTTCACGTGTTCAAATGTGGCTGATAGTAATGGGCATAAACCAGCTGAAAAACTAAAGTTTATCACAGATTTTGGCTGGTTGGTGGTTTGGAAGCAATGTTCACAAACTGAAGAACTGCCTTGACCTTTGATGAATTTTGATACAGTTTGTGGCGGTTCGTGAAGAACATAAGAGAAGCCAATGTTGGATCAGGCCAACACTCTGTCACACAGTGGCCAAAAATACCAGGTGCCATCAGCAGGTCCAGCAGTGGGGCTAGGACACTAGAAGCCCTCCCAGGTTTAAACCCCTGCTTTCGTCACAAAAAACAGGTTTTTTAAAAAACCACTGCTTTCTGTTCCCTGTGAAAAGCCACAGGGAGAAAAAAACAGAGGCTTTTTTAGGCAGTGAGACCGGAGGCTGGCAGCCCAGGAAAGCCCCTTTATTCACATGGAGCAGTTTGCCCCTTTAAACAGCTGATCAAGGGTCCTGTCCATACGAGGCCTTTTGGGCCGGGAGTGGGACGGAACGGGGGCGGAGCAAATGGGCGCGATCCCACCGCAACATCTGGGGAGCGTACCGTCTCCGTCCCTGATCCGTCCCTTCCAGCGTTGATCCGCTCCAAAAAAGAACCACCTCCCGAGGTGGTTCTTTTGGAAGGGCCGCAGCAACGCTGGCCGTGGGATCGCCGGCCTGTCCTTGCGCCGGCGCATCCTGGCTCCTGGCCGAACTGCGCATGTGTGAGCATGCGCAGTTCGCCAGGCTCCCCTTCGCACCGTCGCTTTCTCCCCGGCATCTGATCGTGCCGGGGAGCGATGCGCCGCAGCTGAGGGGATCCGTGGGATCCCGCCGCGGCGTCTCAAGTTTGGTGCGGCTCTGATTAGCCGCGTTTCAGCCGTCCCGTGTGGCAGGGACCCATGTGAAGCAGTTTGTTCTTCAGGGCTCAGCTGTTTAAAGGGGCTTTCTTGGGTTCAGCTCTGTGCCATTTAAACCAAACAAATTATTGGTGCTCTGCTATTCAGCTGTTTGGTTTAAATGGTTGGGGGCCATTTAAACCACTGCTTTCTGCTCCCCGTGGAAAGCCATGGAGACCAGAAAGCAGTGCCACGGAGAACAGAAAGCAGTGGTTTAAATGGCTTGGAGCAGGGGTTACGGACATATTACAAACTGGTTTGGTTTGCAAATCACCCCCTTGGTTCATATAGATTCATGCAAAAATGCTGTTCGTGTCCATCCTTAGTGACTGACATAACTAGTTTCTCCCTGACAAGCTAGTTTTACATTCAGGAGTTTCAAATTAAATGGGAAGGGGGCATTTTGAAGCTTTTGAGGTCCCCAGCCTTTTGTTCAGATGACCTATGGCTACTAATACATCTAACTGTTAGAACTGGAGACCAGAACATCCCCTTTTGCCCTTCTCATAGACCTACCTGTAAGGTATGCCCTAGAATTTATCTATGCCGCTTTTTAATTTTACCCTTCTTATCAACCTACCTGTAAGGTATGCCCTAGAATTTATCTATGCCGCTTTTTAATTTTATTACAGTCTTTCCTGACTTCCTTCCTCTGATAGTAGGGCTGGAGCCAACTATGCCAGCTCTGTGCCAGCTGGGGATTCCCCAACATAACATGGTTATTTGTCTCAATTGCATAGGACAATGACATGTAGCTTGCAAGAGATTCTCCATTATGCTTTATTGTCTCTACCTAGCTGAGATCAGTTTTGGTAACAGTATCTACAAGGATATCTTCTTGGTTAGAATGTTGTTCTTCTTTTCATTAAGAAGTGCTTTAATAGAGGACAAAACCATATGGTTATTCATTGGTAGGATTATAAAAGAAGTATTGTCAGATTATGTAAGTGTAAGGTTTCTCTGGAAGGAAAAAAATGAATACTGGCAAGCAGAAAAACCCAGATAAGATTGCTGTTTTGGTTATCAGTGCTATCAATCATATAGACCAAGATCTTTTCATTTGTGGTGTCTCATTTGTAGAACAGGCTTCTCTTATTCCTTTGTCTGGTGCTGAGTCTGGTTCTGTCTTGGTCCCAGATTATAACCTTGTTTTACCAAGCATTTTAAATTGGAAATTTTTACACCATTTATGCTGTTGATAATTTAATCACTACTTTTCATTATTGTTTTTAAAAGGCTGGGTTGGGTTTTAATTAGTTTCCCATCTGCTTAGTGATGTTATTATATGCTTTAAGTTTACTTTTCAAGTTTTTTAAAATTTTATTTTATTTAGAAACTGCCATGAGCAATTTTAACGGGTAAAGGTTCCCTTGCTTGAAAGCCAGTCAAATCAGACTCTAGGGTTGCGGTGCTCATCTCCGTTTCCAAGCTGAAGAGCCAGTGCTGTCCGAAGATGCTTCCGTGGTCATGTGGCCAGCATGACTAAACGCCAAGGTGCACAGAACGCTGTTACCTTCCCACCAAAGCGGTACCTATTTATCTACTTGCAATTTCTTGCTTTCGAACTGCTAGGTTTGCAGGAGCTGGAACCAGAGACGGGAGCTCACTCTGTCATGTGGCACTCGGATCTCGAACTGCTGAACTACCGACCTCCCAGCCTGCAGTTCAGCGTCTTATCTCTTTATACTGTTGATAATTCAATTGCTACATTTAATTAATGTTTTTAAAAGGCTGGTTTGGGTTTTAATTAGTTCCCCATCTGCTTAGTGATTTTATTATATGCTTTGTTTACTTTTTAAGTTTTTAAAATTTTATTTTATTTAGAAACTGGTATGAGCAATTTTAATGTGCTGATCATATTTTAGGAGTTGGGGTGAATGGATTGTCAGACTTCCCTGTTGATCTAGCCAGTTTGGTTTAGTGGTTAGGAACGTGGACTCTGATCTGGGAGAACTGGCTTTAATTCCTCACTTCTCCACATGCAGCTGCTGGTGTGACCTTGGGTCAGTTACAAGTTGTTTCAGAGCTGTTCTCTCACGAGCAGTTCTTTTTACATTTTTTTATTATTTTCAAACAAACAAACAATATGAGAGCATTACATCTTCATAACTAATTAATATACCTCGTACATAGATATCTATTTACCTACCATATAGCCATCTCACAAGCAGTTTTTGAGAGAGTTCTCTCAGCCCCACTTACCTCACAGGGTGTCTGTTGTGGGGAAGGGAAAGGAGATTGTAAGCCGCTCTGAGACTCCTTCGGGTAGTGAAAGGCAGGGTATAAATCCAGTCTCTTATTATTATTATTCATACTTCTACATTGACTTGGGGTGAAGAGCAAGAGCTGACACTTTCTGAAATGGTTTGTCATGTTGTGAACAAAAGGGGAAAAAACCTATTCAGTGAGAATTTGGTGAAATACAATCACAGACTTGGAAGGACATATGGGACGTCTAGTCCATCCCTCTGCACAGTGCAGGATCAACCTAAAGCATCCTTAACAAGTGTTTATCCAGTCGCTGCTTGAAGACTGCCAGTGAGGGGGAACTCACCATCTCTCTAGGCAGCCAATTCTACTGCTGAACTACTCTTATTGTAAAGAGAGATCTATCTGTGGGTATTGTATTAAATGGAGATTTTATGGGAGCTTTGGAATTTGGCATTTTTTAGGCACTTTGGCTCCTAGCAGACTATAAAATCCCTTGTAAGATACCTAGAAATGTGTTTCACTTCTGTTCTGCACATGTTGCTGTTTGTAAGCATTTGACACATGCAGCTTATCTGTACGTTTACCACAAAATAACAGTGGAGTCCTATGCAGAGTTACACCCTTCTAAGTCCATTGAAGTCAGTGGTCTAAAAAGGGTGTAACTCTATTTAAAACTGCACTTTAAGGCTCACTGACTCCAGTGGGACCCGCTGTCAAATATTTTGCTTGCACTTTAGCTATCTTAAATTGAGTGATCACTTTTAAAAAGAGTTCTAGAAACATTTCCCTTCCATAAGTGAATATTGTCACGATTTTTACCAAGTTGGTAGAAATCTAGATCGTATTGAAGAGGTTTTGAGAGATTTCCTATCCCTTCCCCCTAAACACAGGACAAAAAAGGTGTGCAGCACCTTTTGTGTGCGTAACCTCTTGAAGTTAAGTGCGAGCCTTGTTGAACTGATAGTTTGTTTGTATATCATTTGCTGTAACCTGAATGACTGGTTATTCTGGTCCGGAGAAAATAGCACTGACATCATGTGATTCTGGCAGAAGTAAAACCACATTGGAACTTGGCCTTTGAATACCCAAGGGGCTGGCAGCGGTCTCAGGGGTTGGCTGGGAGCCCCATTGAGTTCGCTAGTATAATCAGTAGTCTGCTGAGCTGGACAAGCTGCCCTGTTTTTTGTGTTGGTTTTTTTTTTTTGACAAGCTCTGTCTGAAAGAATGATGGGCAGTGTGCCACTAGTGTTCCTCCTAGAACTTGCTAGGATTAACTGTTTAGCTGCTCCTCTCTTAACCATAACACATCTGCAGTGGAGGAGATACTATGAAATGGGACACACGCACACCCCCTTACTCCACTGACTGAACACCTTTACCTGAAACTAAAATCTTTTTAAAAAGTAACTTGTATCTTTTTTCTAGCTGATTTTTTCCTTTCCTCAAGAGCCAGTAAAGCTTTGGTGCATTTTAATTTCTTTGTATTTGAATCTTGTAATATGCTAATTACTTAAACTATACCATGCGTTCCTGTAAGTTTAAGGACAGTTTTCCAATATCTTCTGGCTTGTCTGATTGTATAAAATAAGCATTTGCCATTTTCCTAAATGTTAAGGAAACTGATGCAGTGTGCTATACATTTTATCAATCACCAGTAACGCTGTTCCTTTTTTTCTTGAACTCTACCCCTAC
The DNA here is from genome assembly GCF_001447785.1 of Gekko japonicus. NCBI lineage: Eukaryota > Metazoa > Chordata > Lepidosauria > Squamata > Gekkonidae > Gekko > Gekko japonicus. The sequence continues at coordinate 588,867 of NW_015175362.1, read as the reverse complement.
TCTTTCTCAGTAAAGTTTTGTTGCATTTTAATTTCTTTGTATTTGAATCTTGTAATATGCTAATTAAACTATACCATGCGTTCCTTTGTTTCAGTGAGTATTTGAATTCCTGTTGACCATCAATAACTTTGTCCTTCCCATGAACCTTATGTTCTTAGGCATGTATTTAATTTTCTCTGTGCCTACATGCATGGGGGGAGACCTGTTGGTAGATAGTATCATTTGAAATCAGTGACTTATTTATATTGCTCCTTTAATTTAAAAATGGCACGTCATTTACTCAGGTCTTGTATAGCCCACCTGATGGATATTATTTTTCACAGCACATAGTTTTTCTTCAAAATTTTCTTTCAAAAATTTATTTCCTAAGTCTTCTGTATAAATTAAATTAGTTTATAATTCAGTTACCTATTTCTTCCGCTCCCCTCTTTTTTTGCTGATGACAAAAGAGCATTGTTTTTTCTTCTTGTGGGACAGAAGTGTAATTGGCAATTGTAACAGTAAAAGGCAATCTTTTGGGGGATTTTTCTTTTTTTTTACATATTTGTGCTAACTTTATGTCAACTTTATTTTGCTTTGTATTTTATAAGTTATAAAAACAGTGAATCAAGAGTACACATCAGAATAAGAGAGCAAACCATCAATCTGAAATTGGTCGCAATGTTTGAAGTCAGCACAGTATCCCACATCAGTTTCCTAGAATTGTTGCAGAAACATGTCAGTTCTTTCTGTAGTCTCTTTCTTCTCATATGTGCACTTCTGTGCATATATGTATGCAGTTCAAAAGCAGGGGAGAAAAGTTATGCTATTTGCATGCAAATTATTTTTGAAGATTGCTTAGGGATGAAAGCAACGGAAATACTTGGTTAACTTGGACCATATCCTGCTGGCTGGCTGTAGATCTTCTGCACCTGCAAGCCATCTAATAAACAGTTTGCCCCCTGGTGTGTTGAAACCCTCTTGCTTGGCCACCTGTTAAGCAGCTTCTAGGGAAAATATGCCTACTTTACCTGGCTTTTCTTTGATGCTTTGTTCCCTTAACATGGATGCCATCATCACACTGCTCTGTCAGTGGTATGCAGGATGAATGGATAAGGAAAACAGCTGGGAAATTGTGTGGGTATGGAGTAGACTAACATAAAGTTCTGTTGATTGTGAACATTAGCTTGTACATGTGTGCTGCTGGATCTGTATAAGAAATTTAATCCCAAAGATCACTTATGATGAATCTGGAACATTTGTACTATTAATAGTACCTGTGTGCTGAATACTACAGAGTGTCAACATTTGGAAAAATCGATGCCTGCTTCTTCTAACCTTTTTAAGGACTATTTGCAAAAAAAAAAAGTGCCGATTTTTGTGGCCTCTAAAATATTATAGAAAACATGAATTCCAGAAGCTTTTTTGAATATCTGTCACATCAGAGAGGGTTATATATTGTCTCTGAGCATATGCAGGTCTTTGCCTCCCCGGTGAAGTAAGCACAACCAACTTTCATACACCTTAGAGAAGAGCCCGACTTCTAGGTTAGAAGGAGTGGATTCCGGACATACTTGAGGCCTGAAATTCATGTATTCACAAAATAAATTGTTCTTTCTATAGAATTATTATTTTATGCCTGGGGGAGAGGAAAGAATAAATAGCGTATTCAAAAGTTTTTAAAGTGATTTTCATGTCTGAATATTCTGTAAAACAAATTCTCATGGCAAGTGTCCATTATGTAGCCAGTGACTGATACTGAGCAAATTCTTTGCTGATTGTATACCGATGCATGATAAAGATATGAGTAACTAGAAATCTGTTACAAAAATATAAATAATGTTTACTTTTAAGCCATCATCTGTCATCTGCTTCAGCAGACAGCATTGCTTTCATGCCTGCTAGAAAGAGCTAAAAGATGTATCAAATGGCTTTATTTGTGCTTTGTGGGACTTAACCAGTTTTTATTAAATTCTGAATTCAAATTAGGCTTCCATTGTCTCTGCCCCTTTCCCCTACTTGAGCACTGAAAAACACAACAGGAACAAAAGTCACAAGTTGGATCCAGCCAGCTTTTTCATCAAGTCCCATCCAGTTCCCTAAATTACAGTCCCTATTCTACATGCCTTTTGTCTATGCAGCTTCCATAGTTCCCAGTATAGGTTTTTTTCTTAGGCAGTGGGGACCCCTCTATCTTTGATGTGGTCTCTATGCTTCACACCCATGGGATCTAGTGCGCACGCGTTGGATCGATCGATGCTGTAGCAAGCTCTTTTAACGGATTTTCGCACCCAGTCCCTCGGGCATGCGCAGGAACCCCATCATGCATGCCCAGAGGGGTGGGCACGGACATCCCACCAGTTTCTTTCTTACCGCCGCGTTGAGTATAGACCTCTTCTTCGTCGGTCTGATCGGTTCGCTGTTAGCTCACCTCACAGCTCTTAGGAATTATTTCCAAACTTCTTTTACTTTATTTTTTGTTTGTTCTTCTTCAAAAACAGTTTAATTTTTTTTTTTTTTGCTTTCGGTTGAGGGGGCTTTACCTCAGGCCTTCGGGCTACCCCCCCCCAAATGTTCCCTCATCTTCTTTTCTTTTATGGAGAAGAAGTGGGGATTTTTTAATAGGTGCAGGGGTTGCGGTAGCAAACTTGCTTCTCCCGAGCGTCATACCCTCTGCATTTTTTGCCTCGGAGAGTCTCACCAGCCAGAGTCCTGTCACCACTGTGCATGTTTCTCCAAATGAGAAAAAACCATTATGCGCGCCTTAAGGTGGCGCTGCTTGAATCGGCCCTTGCTCCTGCCTCAGCGATGGAGGAGAGACCGTCAACATCGACAGCTCCGGCATTGAGACCTGCCTCCGATGTCGACCGTCTGACGCCGAAGCTATCGGCATCGAAGGCACAATTGTCCGGTTCCACGCCAGTAAAAAAGAAGGCTAAGGCAAGTAAGGATCACAAGTCCGCTAAGAAGGGCACCTCCAAGCCCCTGAAGGTGGCGAAGAAGGGGAAGGAAGCGGTGTCTGCACTGGGTGATGCCCCTAACGTGCCTCCCGCTCCAATGGCAGTATCGATATCGGAGGCCCAAGTCCCTCCACCGATACCGACCATCCAACTATTGGATTCCCCCATCCAACAAATGGAGCGTTCTTACTCCTAAGTCACCAAATGGGTGCAGAGCATTCCCCCGCTCATTCGATATCAGCGACCAAGACTACAGGGACGGCTCTCACAGACGGGCTGCTGCTTTTTCTCCCAGACGTCCACGGTCCAGAAATCGCTCCCCAAGAGTCTTCCTGCCCCCCTCAATGTCGTGGGATCAACGACAGTTGAGGTATCTGTATGGAGCTTATCCACCATCCATGCCGTGGTTGACTCTGGCGGGCTACTCTGATTGGGATCGCTATTCGTCCCACTCTGTTCATAGGTCGAGATCGCCCCACATGTCGAGATCTTCAGCATCTCTGTCCCGTCCTCCTATAGTCGATCCTTCCCATCATACTCTGGAACCAGGTTGTCCTTTCTACCCTCCGGTCACTCCAAACCCGGTCGTCCCTGTCGTCCAAACAACTTGTCAACAGGACACTTTGGTCCAAATACCGCATGACTCCTCTGACTTCATAGAGGAGGACTCAGATATGGAGGCTTCTGAAGCTCATACCTCTCTCGACCATACATCTCCAAACCAGGATGTCGCTGAGGACTTATCCGTATCCCCATCCGACAACCTTACCTCTTACACTGATCTAGTCAAAAGGATGGCCCACTCTTTAGGCCTCTCTGTCGTCCAGCAACATCCGCAGGCTACAGATGCAGTCTATGACATAGTTCAGCTTGATACATCTTCCACCCTGGCATTGCCCATGTCTTCAGTCCTTCTGCAGGCGGCGAAGTCACCATGGCTAAAACCTTCGTCTGCTCCTGTGTCCACAAGACGACTGGACCACATGTACAGGGTCCAAGAGGCAGATGCCGAATTCCTCTTCTCGCACCCTCAGCCAAACTCGATGGTGATTACATCTTCCTCCAAATCCAAGAGGTCACATTCCGCACCTTCTGACAAGGAAGGAAAGAAATTAGATGCCTTTGGCAGGCGCTTCTACTCCACAGGAGCATTGGGAGTCAAGGCTACTAACTACCTCGCCTGTATTGACCGCTATCAATACACTCTCTGGGAAAGGTTCTCTGAAAGTCTCAGCCACCTCCCTGAGGACAAACTTCAAGCAACCAGAGTCATACAAAAAGAGGGCATGGTGTTGGCAAAACAACAGCGATAGATACTAGATCTTATGTAGAAGATCTCCCTTTCGATGGCCTGGGGCTTTTCAATGCTACCACAGACACTACTGTACAAGAGCTAGACAAAAGCATAAAAGCGTCTCGAGCTCTAGGAGTCTCGTCCTCTTCAAAACAACAATACCGTTCCCGCACCAGGTCGAGGTCCTGGCAGAGACGTACACCAACTCATCAGTCTCCAGACACGCGATGGAGACCACGAGTGTCTTCGGGAGGCCAAAGACCTGCTTTTCAGAAACAAAAATTTGGTTCATGCCAACAAGCTTCACACATCAAACAGTCCAAACCCTCCAAGCAGGGTTTTTGACTTCCCTGTCACCGAGTCAGCTCCTACCCGTCTGTTTCCCTTTCTTCACGCCTGACGTCTCATCACCTCGGACGAGTGGGTGCTGTCCATCTTGACCCGAGGTTACAAAATTCAGTTCCACCAGAACCCCAGTACACCTGTCATCGTCTCCACGCCTCCTTCCCCACCTCTCCTCGAGGAGGTGTCCGTCCTTCTGCAGAAGGGAGCCATCAAACAGGTACCACCACACCTCCAAGGGATGGGATTTTATTCCCGATACTTCACAGTCCCGAAGAGAGACGGAGGCGTTCGACCCATATTAGATCTAAGGGAACTGAACAGTTTTGTGACCTACCACTGCTTCCGCATGGTATCCCTACAACAGATTATGCCGTTGCTTTGGAAACACGTCTAGATGGCCACCCTTGACCTCCAGAACGCATGTTTCCACTTTACTATCCACCCCTTCCACCGCCATTACCTACGCTTTGCGATTGGTCAGCAGCACTACCAATATACAGCCCTTCCATTCGGCCTATCCAGCGCCCCAAGGGTCTTCACAAAGACTATGATTGTAGTTACGGCTTTTCTCCGTCTCCGGGGAGTTTCCATCTACCCGTACATAGACGATTGGCTTCTGGTGATATTATCTGCCATGCCGTCAGTTTCACCGGCTTCTCCTCCCGAGTAGTGAACGTCCTCTTGAATTCCAGGAAGCCTACTACGCGGAGGTGCTACGATTATAAGTGGAGAAGGTTCTGTTCTTCCCTTGGTGATGACACCCCTCGAGCCTCCTCAGTGGGTCTCGAAAGAGTTTTCCGATTCCTCCTCTCCTTAGCTGACTCGGGACTTTCCCATTCGTCGTTAAGAGTTTATTTGGCCGCTCTCTCGGCCTACCATGTTCCAGTTGACGGATGCACTTTGTTTTCTCATCCGATTTCCAAACGATTTTTTAAAGGTATGTTACACCTCTACTCTCCTGTCAAAACTCCAGTCGTTCCCTGGGACCTTCCTCTAGTTCTACGAAAGCTCATGAGGAAGCCCTTTGAGCCGCTTGCTACATGTGACCTCAAACTCCTCGCATGGAAAACAGCCTTTTTAATTGCTATCACATCGGCAAGGCAAGTTGGAGAAATATTGGTTTTCCGGCACGATACACCTTACCAGACGGAGTCCGCCTCGTCCCGGACATCTCCTTCCTGCCGAAGGTAGTGTCAGAGTTCCACCTGCGGGCGGAGGTCTTCCTCCCTGATTTCTTCCCAAATCCAACATCAGCGGAAGACAAACTACTCCACACCTTGGACGTGAAGCGGGCTCTCCTGTTCTATCTCAGTAGAACACACCCAACTAGGTGGGACTCACAACTTTTCATCTCGTACGCTCCGGCACTCGCATCACGGCCTATCAAAGTGGATTGTAGGTCTAATCCATCTATGCTACCTACTCGCCAAGCAGCCATTACCTGGCCCTATCAGGGCTCACTCTACCAGGGCTGTTGCGACTTTCACTGCCTTCCTCCAAGGAGTGCCAATAACGGACATTTGCAAAGCCGCTACCTGGGCCACACCTTCATCAGGCACCACGCCCCAGACGTCTGTACAAACACCAATACCAACATGGGACGTCACATTCTGTCTTCGGCTACACAGTAAAAGACCTGCCAGCACCCTCCTCCAGGTAGGCTACTGCTCGCTAATCTCCCATGGGTGTGAAGCACAGAGACCACGTCGAAGATAAGCAGGTTACTTACCAGTAACTGGTGATCTTCGAGTGGTCATCTGTGCATTCACACCACCTGCCCTCCTTCCCCGCTGCTGTCAGCTTCTACATTTTTAATAGGGGTTGATTTGCAGCAGTTTGTAGGAACTGGCGGGATGTCCGCGCCCACCCCTCTAGGCATGCGCGATGGGGTTCCTGCGCATGCCCGAGGTCTGGGCGTGAAAATTCGTTAAAAGAGCTTGCTACAGCACCGATCGATCCAGCGCGTACGCCCTAGATCCCATGGGTGTGAATGCACAGATGACCACTCAAAGATCACCAGTTACTGGTAAGCAACCTGCTTTTCCTTTTTTCACCAGCAGAAAAGCTGCTTGGACCCAATCTCATGACTATTTCCGAAGTGTATGCACAGGTATCAGGATTTTACTCTTCTAGTGTGACAGCGTCTTGGTTATTTTTCATCAGCCTCTCTGCCGTGTTTACTGTGTCACATACCAAAAGAACAGGTAAAATGTTGTTGGTAAGTAATTATCTCTGAGAAATCACCATTTAATAATTATTAATTTTAAAAAAATCCTAAAGGCACATTGCCCGTTATGGAAGTGCACAATTATGACTTATACTAATTGGAGGTTCTTTGTAGCTTTAAGCATTGGAGTTGTGCAGACTGTCTTATCTGAGAGCCAGGATATTGTATAATTTACGGAATGCCACACAGCCATCAAGTAGTAAACATGAAGTAATAATTTGCCAAACTGTGTTAAAGTCTTGGATTAGATTACACCACACTACTCAGCTAAGTGTGGAGCTTTACTGTAGAGGCTCCTTCTACTGGAGGAAGGCTTGGCTCTTAGAGGAGCAGACTAGGATCCAGATCCTGTCTGGTTACTTACAAAGAGTTAGGATTTTTCACCTTTTGTATATAGAAAATATCATCTTATAGAAATATTTATTTAGACATTTATATCTCACATTTCCTCTGCCTGATTATCATAGTTGTTAATAGGACATATGGAAGGAAACAGTCCTTCACATACCTATATATCTGGCAAGATATTTTTGGTGAGAAGATTTGCAAAAACAGTCAACTTCAGTTCTGGTATTAATTCAGATAATTTGCTTGCACATATCAGTAAACATGGCAGTGAGTTGTGGGAGCTCTTTTATCTCGTAAAATGCGTTTTAGGAACTAAACATCAAACACATTTTTATAAGTGTTTTCATCTTTTGTATAGGTCTGTGTGAAAATGGTTTGTATAGTTTCTTTGGTGTGAATACAGTTCTCCACAGTTTGCGTAAGGTTTTATTCTGTGTTTTTTTAGTATTCCCAAATCCATAACTATTTATTCTAAAATGGAAGAAGTGGCACATGAAGTGGTGCCAGCAGTCCTGCCATACACACTGAAAATCTCCTGGGCAGCTGGGGTCTTGTGATGTGTATGTTGAAACCCCCCTGCACAAGAGATCACTATATTGGGGTTTGAAATCGTTTCCACACAGGAAAAGACTTGTGTGACTTCTGCATTATTGCTGTGGCAGCCAGTAGTGCAGTTTTCACGTCAGGTTTCCCTGCCACATTCCCTTGACAGCAACTGTTGAATACGAGACTCGAGGCAGCAGGTGAACGGTGATAACAGCTTTATTGAACACGAAGTCAGAAGAACCAGAATGAGACAAACTATGGAGCAACAGGGTCCTTTTTTAAACAGTCCGGGCTTGGCAAGCCACGCCCACATGTCAGCTAAGGTCCAATCAAATACAGTACATAAAGACCAATCATTTTGCTTCCCTCCAGAACTTCCTTTGTTCTGATAGGTCGGTTTACAATACCTTGTCAGACTCAAGCTCAATACATTCATTACATTACATCTCATACACAACAGCAACCTCCCCC
>NW_015175362.1:572091-580685 GCF_001447785.1 Gekko japonicus | reverse complement strand
CTGGGCTGCTGTGGCTTTTTCAGCTTTTATAAAAAATGAGGAACTGGATATCATTATACTGATATAACATTATAACAATGTGTGTATCAGTTTCTGTGAATTCCAAGTTTTCATTTAAAGTAAAATGTAAGTAGTTTCTTTCATTGTAGATTATGCCTTTCCCATTTCTGCAATTGAAGGAGTTAGTGATAGACTTTTTTAAAAAATGAAAGCTGTGAATTCAGAGAACCTGGTACACAGATTGTTACAATACTATATTAGTACAAGCAGTGGACCGACAAGAACAGAGAGCATTTCAATTTAACCCTTTCCACTATTTAATGTTTCCCTTTTTTGAAAGCCTCCATAGCCTTTCCCTATTCTTGATTTCTTCTCTCGTCACCACTCACCAGCCAAGTCTACCTTTATTTGCATTCCAGTCGCCCTGCAACTTCTGCCCAGGAGAACTATGGCTCAGTTGTGCAGTAGAAGCTGTCTGATCTGGTTGCATGGTGGAGAACCCTCAAGGACTTGGATGGAGCACCTCACTTTCTCCTGTATCCACTTTCTCACACTATTTCGTCTTTTCTTCCACTGGGCAACTCTCATATTGTCAGCTTTTCTTTTTCCCTCTTTTTTACATGCACAAATCAAGCTATATTTTATCCCCCCCCCATTTTTGGCAATATTGGTATTATTTACTTCGGTTATATCCCATCTTTTACTAAAAGGGGAAACCAAAGCTGCTTTCATCATTTTTCCCTCCTCCATTTTGTCCTCACAACAACCATTTGAGGTAGATTCGATTAAGAATGTGTGACTGGCCTGAAGTCACCAAGTGAACTTGAAGGCAGTGGGGATTTTAGCCTGTGTCTTCGAGCTCCTGTTCTAAAACTGCAGCTACTACACCATGGGGTGACTGCTGTGGAACAGTTGAAAACAGCCTGGCCTGGGTGTGTCATGGATGTTACAAAGTAGCAAGTTGTCCGATAGTTGCTGCCAAGCCTGCCGCTTCAAAGGCCAAAACAAAATGGGAAATGGCCCTGCTCCCTCCCCCTGCCTTTTACTGATAGAAATCAAGGCTTGAAGATTGGCAATACTGTTTTGGTTACCTAAGCAATGGTCACTGAGGGCACTTGTTTGTTAAAGCTACAGACACTGTTTCTACTGCTCTAGGGGTTTTTAATCTCTCTCTCTCTCTCTCTCTGTGTGTGTGTGTGTGTGTGTGTGTGTGTGTGTGTTTAAGATTTCAGATTTTTTCAGGTCTGTAGAAAGATCTGTCTTATCTGTTCATTACACCAGCTCTGGATTTAAGTATCCACAGATTTTGCCATGTTGGGAGTTAGATACACAACAGACATCCAAGTTTACTGTGACCTTTCCCAAAAATTTGTAGCAAAACAGATTTGAGAAAGAATGGAGAAAAGCTGGAGAAACCCTGGGCAGTGTGCGAATATATCACAAAGCTGTGAGAAAGCAGGAAAAAAGCCCACTTTCCAATAGCTTCGAACCCAGGAAAAATAACTCAAGTGGAAGTGACCTGAAGTCTCATGATCTAGCTATGTGATTCATTACTGTCCAGGCTCTTAATAATGGGAAAGCTCCCCTTGCTCTTCACTATTCTTTTCCTTGTAGAATAATTGGTTCCCTGTCTTATCTTGAGTTAGCTAGCTGTGTAAAGCTTTTGCAGTTTTAAACCCACAGGTTCTTCAGTAGGCGTTCAGTAGACATGTTCAGAATGTATGGGAGATAGATATTATGGGTTGTATCCCATGACTTCTGCTAAGTTAGATCCTATGAGTGTCTTCAACTACCTTCAGGTTAGCTACCTGCCTCCTTCAAGAGAAAAAGGTTTCCTCCAAAGAAGTGGCCTTCCCTTCCCTTCCCTTCCCTTCTTGTGTGGAGAATTCCTGCATTCTACCTGTGGAAGATCTTAAAATCATTAGAGAGAGGCTCACGAACAGTAGCTGATTTGAGGAATGCCACTAGCATATGGATTTATACAGTGAGAGATGATCCTTTACGCTTGAGTGGGTCATAAAGGGCTTTGAGGGTAATAACCAGCACCTTTAAACTGATTTGGGAAAGAATGACTTTTCTTTATGGAGAAAGTATTCCTCTGATGGAGAATAGTCTTAAAGGAACTATTTCTCTGTTAGAGGAAGACATGGTGGAAGTGAGTAATAGGATCCAGTCCTGAGACATCTTAAGACTGTTGGGTAGTTAAGTGTATGTTTTCAGGTATGTGTGTATTTTGTTATCCTGAAATATATAGTAACTTGAGAATATCTCCCCTGTGATAGAACCCTTTCCAGGTCAGGCCCACACCAGGTTCCCTACAAAGCAGTTCCAACATTAGTTCCTTGCAAAATTGAATGATTTATGCTCAGTTTTGGAAGACAGAAAAGGTACCAGAGGTTGAAGAATGGATACAAAAAGTTCTGTTCATGGCACAAATGGATAAGATTACAACAAATTGAATAACAAAGAAGACGATGAGTTTTTTGGAGAATGGAATGATTTTAAAATTTATCTGGAAAAGAACTGGGATGTGAAACAAAACTTAATATGTTTAGATCAATATTAAGTCAAATGATGTTATCTTTAGACTGTAATGATGAAAAACTGATATTGTTGATGATATGAAGTAATTTGGAGCAGGGGTGGAAGCATTGTGGGAAGCCATTGGAGAGAGGGGAGGAACTGGGAATGGGGTAGACAATTGATAGAATGAAATGTTTTATATGTTGTATTCCTGAGAAAATAAAATTTGTTTACCAAAAAAAAAATTAGTTCCTTGCAAAATTATACTGGAGGAACTACATGTTAGTGGATATTGTATACATTACCTCTCCAGACAGGGAATGGTTCTGTTCTGATCAGGCCTTTATCCCCTCTTATTGTTTATGGACATTGGCAGAGGTATGCTTTTGGAATCTATTTTTTCTTTTAAATATGAGCTAATTTGCCCTATAATTTCATGGCACTACATCACTGCTCCTCTGTCCCAGCACTGCTATTAAATAGTGAGTCTACAAACCCTGCATCATATTCCCAGGGACCAGTTTGTGCAATCCGCTCCCGTGCTCATAAGGCTGCACCCCAATTTCAGTTAACTCTGGTTTGGAGGACTTACAGTTCTATCACTGAAATAAAATTTCCCCCTCATAAATCACATGCTGAGAACTGGTGCTAATTCTGAATGTCATTATAGTGCCAATAAAACATTGTTTTAAAATTTGTGAGTATAGACACTGTCACTGTAGTTATTTGAAATTGCGGGTAACATTAGAAATGGTGCTGCTGATTTTGTAAACAGTAGTGCAAAGACGGTCCATAAACTTCAGTGTTTCTTATTCTGCACAAAAAATTGCAAATAGACTGGCCTGGGAAAAATGAGAAGGAAATGGGGAACAGTGGATTGTGACCCGTGCTATGCAGAACTGGAGTTAGAACTGTGCCAATCTTCTGTTTCTCTTTCAGCTTATCCTTTGCCAAATTATTCGAGCGTATGTATTCTGAAATCTCCAGGGACCTTTCTTATTACTTATTACTCTTTCATAGCACTGAAATTACATTATATTTTTGGTTGGATAAAGCCATACTTTCTTCAGCTGGGCCCATTGTCTTTTGTTGTGCTTTCTGGAATGTTACGTCACAAGTACCTCTTCACATCTTCCTCTCCACAGATCCTTCAGACTATGTGTTTTAGCTTTATTTATTTTATTTATATTTATTCTTCAAATTTGTATCCCGCCCTCCCCGGAGGCTCAGGGCAGCTAACAGGGGCACAAGTGCCTAATAAAACAATAAGAACAGTATAAAAATACAATACAATATACAACATAATACAATTAATAAAATATCGGTGCTCCACTGCTCACTCCAATTCCTAAAATCAAGATGGTGTTCTACAGGTGTTATAATAATACAACGACCGTATGTCCCCACAACCCTATCATCCGCCAGGTACGTCTCGCACCTCCCGATAATATCCGCATCGTGCGGTGCGGTGATGGAAAAGCGTTGGTGGAATAATGGTGACATTAGCTGAAATGGCTGTCAAGGTGTGAAATAAATGCTATTCATCCAGACTTTGCCTTAGGACAAATTAGTTCTAGTTTCTATTTATGTTTTCTCCATTTGTATTGGAGTCTCATCTTATCTCACCATTATTCCATTTTTCATGGGAAGGGGTAAGTGACAGCTGAATATTCCTACAGCAAAGCTCCTGCCCCATCTCCATTACATGTGGACTGAATCTCATACTGTCGCCTTTGAACAGAGACTTAACAGTACTGTTTCCAAAGCCTGTACTGCAGTAGAGCCCAAGTTTACCTGATTCTTTCGTTCCTGTGGTGAATCTGGAATTACTACTTTTCCAGTGCACCTTCTGAGATCACAGAACTGTTCTAGTAAGGTTGTGCCTACTTGTGTCTGAGCATCTGGAATTATTGCCAAATGAAGTGATGATGGCTAAAGAGGCTTGGAGGTTTGGAGGGTGTGTGTGTGTTTCTGGCAGGCAGACAGTACATACTGTAGCCGCAGTTGACAATGGTGCTTTAAACATACTGCCAAGTGTATGTAACACAATAGTGCTGTCACTATATTTGGTTTTCAGCTTTCCTTTTATATACATTTCTTATTTTATGAGCAATGGACTGCATTCTTTTTGTATTTCTGTAAATAATTTGTATTATTAACTAAACCCAAAAGATAGTTTTGTAGTCCTCCATGCGTTGCTTCTGCATTCTGATATCAATTCAAGGGCATAGTCCATAGAATACTCCTTAAAATAATACTGAAGTATGGACAGGAATATGCATATATATGTATTTTAAAAACCCAACTATGACAAATGTTTATATTAGGGAAACCTAACGCTTTAAAGCCTGTAAAGCCTTTGGAATTTGGACAAAGGGTAAACAGCTAGAATCAAGTCCAGTAGTGCCTCAGAGACTCTAAGGTGCTACTGGACTCGATTCTAGCTGCCCTCTGAAACTGGTGTAGGTTGGTGGGCGCAACCACAAAATGGCCGCTGCAGGAGATGGAGCCAACCAAGAAACGTGAGGGAGTGAAGTTATGCATAACTCTGATAATTATCTTTTCAACATTTCAGGGAGAGCACCCCACCGGATGCCTTTTAAAATGAAGATATTGGTTATAAACATTTTCTTGCATACATACAACTTACCTTCAGGCACACACTGAAGATATTGTACTGTGGTGACAGCTGCTGCTGAAGCGATTAAAAAAAATGCAGCCAGTCAGAACTCCTGCTGAGCAAAGGCCCCACCCACTTTTTGAAAACACTTGGCAGGCACCAGGGAAGGTGTTGGAGGGCACCATGGCATAGGCACCACATTGGGGAACCCTGATTTATATTATGAGACTATAAAACAACTTAGTCTTCCCCCCTCACCTTATGGAAGACTGGTATGGATTAGTAAAATAGTTAATTACAGAAATGGTGACACAAGCAGAGGGTAAGGAGGAAAAGGATAATGTAATTATTTAATGGAAAAATATAGGAAGCACTCCAAATGTTGTTGAATTGCATTGTTTTGCTGAATTTAGCAAACATTATTTTCACTTTAACTACCAGTTAGAAATCCAATTCTGTATATTGAGAGAGGAGATTGAAGACTGTTGAGTGTTGAAGATTAATTTCTTTAGCCACCAGAAATCTGCAGTTTAACCCTGAAAGTGCATCTTTGAGCATTGTCAGAAATACTGGCCATTTCTTGTTTAAAGCAAAATGGAAAGAAGCCTAGATAACGTATTATAGTGCTAAAATACTTCACATCTAACATTACAACCTCAGATAATCCCTTATTCCTTTACATTGAGTTTTTACACTTGAAAGATTCATGGTGGAATTCTCCCCAAGCTTGCTTGCCCCCTTCCGCCAGTCACAGTCTTCACCAAAAGATTTCCCAGTATGAGTTTTGTTTCATACATGAGAAGAAATGACACGTGAATCACAAAAGCTGATATTAAAATAAATGTTAGTCCTTAATGTGCCACTGGACTTCAATTTTATTTGTTATGACAGACAAACACAGCTACCCTTTTGTGAAGGTACTTTGTCAGAATGATACTACCTTTTAAGCCCCATAGATTAGAGAAGTGTTTAGAGCCTTACAAATGCAACATTTACCATCATCTGCCATATCCAGTGGGTCCTAATTAGACCATTTGTTGGCTGTGTAAAATCTTGAGCTGATATTGTGACTCCTTTCAAAGCTGTTTTTGATGAATTCACTTGGATTGTCAAACCAGTATCTATTTCCTAGGTTTCTTTCTGAGTAGTGATTTTTCTAACTACCTTTTCAGTGCTTTATATATAATTACAGCCTTGCTGCTTTAGATGGTGATAGAATTTAAGACAAAGTGGCTGGAAGAGTAGATACGTTACAAGATATCAGGTTTAAAAAGTTAGTTGTCGCATGATGTAACTGCATCTGCATTTATAGGCACTGATGTTGAAGCTGGTATTTCGGAGCCATTTGTGAATAAGGTAGTGAAGATCTTTCTCATGTAATCAAAGAGCATTCCATTCTGTCCATGTTGGTTCTTAATGGGTAATGATGGATTGTCCTGTAGAGGAGAGGATGCTTGAGTGAAAGGCTCATGCTTTTAACCTTTGTGCAAATACTAATTTAACAGCAACTGTAGCTGGATACCTTTTCCCATCCAATATTGGCATATTTGAAGAATCACCTCTCTCCTTATGAACTTGTGTACCAATTGTGGTACTCTAAAGAATGCTTGCTTATTTGTTACTCCCTGGCCTGAGCTCAGGCATTTTTAGGCACAGTCCCAGCCTTGTTGAATGCACAAGGTAATCAAGGAGGGTGCCATGGCCATCTCCTCTGTTGTACAGCAGCCTTATTTGACGTATCATTTCATTGATGTCTGTCTGTTATTGTTGTTACTGTTTATATTATTTATAGTCTGGCTTTCTTATTGAAACTCCAGGTAGATTATTTAATATCAGCATAATCAATAGTATGAAGCGACATCTAATAAACAATAGGACTAGGATTGCAGAAATCTGAAGCCAAGGCATAAGTATTAAACATGACATATTAAACAATGCAAGAAATAGGGTTGCCAAGTCGACTTACCTCTCCGGCGGGGGACTTTGTGGCGGCTCCCGGTACGTGTGCGCGCAAAGCGCGCATGCGCCGCATGCACGTCACAGGGAAGTGACGTCATGATGCCGGGCGCGCTGGGGGCGGGGCCACAGCTATTTGAGGGGGAAACTCTATGTTTTCCCCTCAAATGACTGTGTCCCGCCCCCAGCGTGCCCAGCGTCATGACGTCACTTCCCTGTGACGTGCACGCGGGGGTGGGGTTTCCCCCGGGGCCCGATTCTGCGGGGGCGGAAATCGGGCCTCCAAAGCGGGGGGAAATCCGCCCCCCGGGGGGATTTGGCAGCCCTAGCAAGAAATGGCATTAGGTAAGTCTAAATATAATGCAGCGAGAGCAAGATAAAAATACAGCAGCAGTCCCATTCTCTCTATTGAAATGTCTTCCTGAATCATTCTGTTATAATGCAGCCCTATTCCGTCATAAAAATGCCCTCCTGAACAGGTCTGTTTTCTGTAGTTTGTGGAAAGCCAAAAGTGTGGGAATCTCCCTGACTTCTATTCCAGAAAGTGGGAGCTGCTACAGACAGATGGATTTGATTTAAATCAAATTGATTTAAATCGTCATTTAAATAATTTAAATCACTAGTCAGTAAAACTCAATTTAAATCATGGTTATCTACATAAAAGGTCATTCTTGCTGGCCTTAATATTTGCAACCCAGATGAAGGTTTCATTTTAATATAATAACTTTTCAGGTTAGTTTTAGTTATATCAGAAAATTAACGTTTGGTTATTTACCACTTGATATAGATAATTATGAAATCATTGCAAGGTGGACTGTCTCCAGTTTAATAGATTGTTAATCGTTCTTATTTGGACATTTTTCTGCTGTACTTTATTGGAATGAGAAAAATAATAAGTTTTCCTACTACTACGACGACAACGACTACTACTACTACTACTACTGAGCTTCCATGGCAGACTGGGGATTTGAACCTGGGTCTTCCAGACCCCTGTGTTGAAGCTCTCACTGCTATACCATACTGGCTTTCATAGGGTGGCTGCTTTTGAACAGTAGCAAACAGTCAGGCCAAGTTGAGTCATACAAGTCTGGTGTTATCAAGTATCTTGGTAGTTGCTTCTAGGCCTTCATCAAAGGTGAAAACAGCTGTGAAAAGAGCCCTGCCACTCTCCCTGCCTTTTACTGACAGAAATCAAGCCTAGAATGCTGTGGTCACCAGCAACCTCCATGTGGAGGTTGGTAGCCCTAGTTCCCCTGGAGGAAATAGCTGCTTTGGAGGGTGGAGCCTATAGCATTGCACCCTTTGAGGAATCTCTAGGAATTGGCAATCTTATCTCCTTCCCACTCAACAGCCAACCTATCTATCTGCTCCTCTATCTTAAGATTCACCCCTCTGGCAGCCCCTATCCAAAAAAACTGTGGCCCAGTTGTGTGGTGCTGGCCACTGGGCCACTGTATGATAGGGAACCCTCAAGGACTTGTGAGGTAGCACCTCG
>NW_015175362.1:552751-572045 GCF_001447785.1 Gekko japonicus | reverse complement strand
GCAACCCCCATATCTTCTCCGCGTTCTCAACCATTAACTAACCTATCTTTTATCTGCCTCCCATATTCTGCTATATTTATTATTTATTTACTTCATTTATACCCCACATTTCTCCACAATGGGGACCAAAACAGTTCACGTTATTCTTGTCTCCTCCTTTTTATCCACACAACAACCCTGTAATGTAGGTTAGGTTAAGGTATGTGAGTGGTCCCTAATCACCCAGCAAGATGGGGATTCAAACCTGGGTCTCCCAGACCCTATGTTGAAACTCTAAATGCTACATCACACTGACTTTCATAGGGTGGCTGCTGTTGAATGGTAACAAGTAGACAGGTCTAGTTGAGTCATGGAAATTGAATGGTATCAAGTCACCAAGAAGCTTGCTAGCAGATGTGTGATCTAATCCATTATATTTATTGGATTTTTAATTTGCTTTGTGATTAATAATTGTAGCTAACAATAACTTAAATTGTTAAAGATCTCATGATACTTTTCACAAGGTGAAATTGCATTAATTAAAAAAAATTCTTAACAACCTTATTTTGGCAAAATGTCAACTTGATAATTATATTCTGCCAGCATTAATTATCCTGCTATTTTAGTTAAGTGTGATATTCTTAACTTCCGGTCCTAAATACCCATGCCAAATTGCCTTGTGAAGCTAAACACCTGTTGTATTAAATTTCAGCAAAGCGTTGTTTTGTTGTGGGCGGATAATTTTTATGTTATAGGAAATTAAGTATATGGGTAAAAAATGACAGCTAATCAATTTTCCATAATTAGAAATATTTAAGTCCAAGAGTAAAGGGAGAGATGCAGAATGTTCCATTTTCTGGAAGCCAGAACTCATTTGGGCACCCCCCCCCAGTCTTTCACTTTCCCCCGACTTACTGGGTGCAGCAGCAGTAAATCTAGTGATCAGAAGTGAATAATTTCAAATATGAGTGCGATACTTTGAGTACTACTAGTCCGGGCTATTTTTGGGCATGAATGCACAGGAACGGAGTTCCGGCTGGCTCCCAAGTTGACCACGCCCAGCAGGAACTCATTAGCATAATCGGCCACACCCAACAGCAGAAACTCATTAGGATTGGCTACATTAGGGGTGTGTGGCCTAACATGCAAAGGAGTTCCTGCTACAAAAAAAAGGCCCTGGGTTTTGACAACAAACAAAGTAAACAGAATAACAAGCAAAAGGTGTGGCTGGATGACCACACTTCTGGTAACATGGGGGTGCGGCCTAATGTGGTAATGAGCTGTGCTGTCAGGGGTGTGGTCTAATATGCTAATGAGTTCCTGCCGTTGGGTGCGGCCTATTATGGTAATGAGTTCCTGCTGGGCTTTTTCTACGAAAAGAGCCCTGCTACTAGTTACAGGATATTCTAGCTATTGCATTTCATATTACTTACATAGTACCTATTGGTGCTGTGCTTTCCACCACCAAGAAAAAAAACAAACTAATTGAGGAACAGTTCTATAGTAGAGGTAATGAGGTAAGGAAAGGGGTAATAAGTATTGAACAAGAGGTGACAAAGACTGGTACAACAGTGAAAGAAGGAAGGGCTTTAGCTGAACTACCCCCCTCCCTAGTGATATTTCTTTGGCCTTTTAAAAAAAGTTTGAAATAAAATAAAACATAAGACTACCAGTGGTAGGATGTCCTAGCAAATGTATATTTATTTAAATTAGGTCCTGTCTTGTTTTACTGATCTAGGGCTTGTGATGATATTCCCAGCAACCCTATAAATGGAGGCATGCCATCACTCCAGCTATAGATTGAATCTGAGCCTATGTCTGCTGCCTTACATGAAGAAACACCACATAGTGTATTCATGGCCAGTAAACTGTTTGAACTACGAACCTCAGCCTTAAAACTCATGGTTTTTAATGGTACAAAACAGACTCCTTTAACTGTACCAGTATGAAATTGAGAATAGAAGATTGTTGAAGCTTAGCCTTTATCTCAGCAATTGGTAATGTTTATCAGCACATTTTTCTTGTCTGAGTGGAGAATAAAACTGAAGTTCCAAAGTACTGACTCATGTGGTCACAGCGAAGTGCTAGGATACAGCCATTTCCTACTTTTGTTTGAAAGTAAGCTCATTGGGCATGGCGGATGCATGTCCTCAGCTGCAAGGCTTTGTGGAAGGAAATGCTTTTGGTCTTTAGTGATTACCAAATGCTATTTACTGTTTGTTTTGTACTTGTAAGTGGTAAATACAGCACCACGCTGCAGCAACCTGAAATGACTAATTTGCAGTGCATGTTAAAAGCTGAGTGGAAGAGAAACCCAGGGTGGTGGTAGTAGCATATCTGTGAACACATCATTCCAGCATTTTAAACATGAAAATAATAGTGGCACAGGACCACAATTTGAAGCAGGTCCATGGGACTTGGGCAGAAAAGATTTAACCTTTTCTCTCATATCAAACCAAGTCTTGTCCCACTAGACAGTTGTTAGCCCTGGAAAGGGAAGTGGCTGACCCAGGAAGAGGTTTGAGCAGTAAAAGTGTGTGCCTGGGAACAATTGAGTCGCTTGCCATACAGTACAGCTGTTACTTCCAGTTCCAGTAGGATGGCATAATCTAAACACAGCTCTCCCAGTGTCAAATCTTGTTTAGCCCTGCAGTGTCTTTCTGTTCTGCAGTGTTGGCTTGGGCAGAGGAGGTCTGTCTGTCTGACTCTCACATACACACACGCGCGTGCGCACGCGCGCACACACACACACACACACAGATATTTAATGGGAAAGGACTGCATCCCAGTTTTAACTGGAGAAATTAGGGAGCTGGACCACAGTGAATCCTAACATTGTGTGGTCCTGGTCTAGGTTTTACAAAAGTCTCCAATCAGCAATGAAAACCTTTAAAGCATTATCGAGTGAGTGCTAATAGGTGAGGATAATTTTCAGTATGGCTCTCTTCTCTGGATTTTCTCCACAGTAATCCTTTGAGGTAGGCCAGACTGAGAGAGGGTCACCCAGTTGGATTCATGGCTGGCTACAGATTCACAGTTGCGTCTCCCATGTCTCAATCCAATATAGTAATTATTATATCACACTGACTTTCCAGGGCAGTGTACATAAGGCTGGATGAATGAGTTCTCAGGAGCTTTCCTATCCAGGCACCAACCAGAGCTAAACCTGGTTAACTCCAGCAAGGTCACATCACATGTCCTTCAATCATAGCGAGGAACTGTTCTTTATATCTCTGTGTAGTCCCACATACAGGGTTTGTGCTGATGCAGAAGACAATTCTGGGAAGTTCTTGAGCTGTAGGTAAAGAATTCGTGCTTGAATCCTTCATTTGTGTATCATTCAAGGGGAGGCCTTCCCACTCCATTCGATTCTGGCTGCTACATAGTAAAGTGTTCTGTGATGATTCTCTTGAGAATTTTTCTCTAGTATCCCCCCCTCCAATTTTAGCCTATATCTTCCTTCCTTCCTTCCTTCCTTCCTTCCTTCCTTCCTTCCTTCCTTCCTTCCTTCCTTCCTTCCTTCCTTTTTGATGTAGTGGTTAAGTGCACAACCTCTAATCTGGGAGAACCAGGTTTGATTCCCCACTCCTCCACTTGCTGCTGCTGCATGACCTTGGGCAAGCCATAGTCCTGACAACAGCTGTCCTTGAAAGAGCAGTCCTTGAAAGAGCTCTCTCAGTCCCACCTACCTCACAGGGTATCTGTTGTGGGGAGGGGAAGGAGTTTGTAAGCCACTCTGAGACTCCAAGTGAAGGGCAGGGTATAAATCCAATCTCCTCCTCCTCCCTCCCTCCCTCCATTTGCTTTTAGCCTTTTTCTTCTCCTTCCCCTCCTCCAGATAAACATATATACTTTTCTTTTTAGTTGACCCACTGTTCCTTCCCTTTTCTATTTCTCCCTGTCTTATGGGAAAGAAGCCAAGTTTTAAAAAGTATCTGAGCTGCAGTGGGACTTTGCCAGTCTCTGACAGCCATAGTCTCATTTTGTTTCGGAGAAAGTCAGTGTCCCATAATGTCAGATTTATGAGGCAGTGTTGGAGGAACTGCTTCTCTTGACCTTGGGCCCTGCTTTGGGAGCTATCCTTTTTGCTTGTTAAAATGGCTCACACAAACCCACTAAATCAGCTGCCTGTCCATCACAGCTGGATCTGAGACTAGAAGCTTTCCTCCCATGCCTCCAATCCTGATTGTAGCTCTCAGGACCAAAGGGGACAGTTGGCTGATAAACAGCATCTATGTCAGTAATGCTTGAAACTGAGCTAGCACCATAGGTCCTGAGTGAATTGACCACAGCAAGAGCTAGACTGGACAAGAGAATGGGAGCATAAAGAAACATGTTGATTTTGGAACATCACCTGATTTTATGGAGGACCCAGTCCCATCTGTTCTGCATTAAGGTTGTATAGATGCCATCATGCATCTATTGAACATAGCAGTAGAGTCAGTCGTGGGAAGCTCCCATGAGGCCTTTCCAAGAACCTCCTCCCGAGATAACATAGCATCCGGTATTACAGTGCTCTCATGACATAAATACTATTCCTTTCTCACTCTCATAGCTTTGATCCCCACAAAGATCTAGTAAATCAACAGTTGGTTTCTTATGCATTCATGTGGGGATGGGTAGACCGCTGTGTGGACTATATGGCCAGTGACCCCTGTGCTTCTGCATAGGCTACAGGGTACATCAATTGCCTCCAATTCTTTGTGGTGCACATTTCATTTGAAACTTTTCTTGCACTTCTTCAAGATAAGTAGATCTGATCTGAGGGTCATCTACATATTGATGACACCTCAGCCCAAATCTCCAGATGACCCAACCCATCAGTTACATGCAGATGCTGAGAAATACCACCTTCTGAAACCTACCTCCCAGGTAGTACCAAAACCACTGGGGAAAAAGTGCCTCACAGTTACAGCCCCAGGAGACAGTCCAGAAGGATAACAAGCTTCAATGGTATTGGAAGCTACTGAGGCATCCAGGAGAATCAAGCGAGTTACGGTCCCTCTGTCCATCTCCTTGCACAGCTCATCCACCACAGTAACCAAGGCTGTTTCAGTCCCATAACCAAGTCTGAAACTGGATGAGAAAGGATCAAAACAATTTGCTACATCCAGGAACCCTTGAAGTTTTCCAGCCAGTATGTGTCACCATGCTCAAAAATGGTACATTTGAGACTGGATAATAGTTACTGAAATTCCCTGGGTCCAGATTAGATTCCTTTAGGAGTAGGTGAACTCCCATTTCAGGACTGGGGAGACCAATGGCTCTCTCAAGGATACATTGACTGCCTCCGGGACCAGTCAGCCAGCCAGCCCCACCATGGCATGTTTAAGCAACCATGAGGGACAAGTGTCGTATGAGTTGGAGGCAGGTTTCAGATTTCCAAGAATCTAGTCCATATCCTCACACTGAATGACCTGAAAATTATCCCACTCAACTGGGCAGGCCAGCATCCCAGAGCCATCTGACCCTGTCCTTGCTTATGTAGAGTCCATGAGAGTTTATCTGCAAAGTACTGAGCAAACTAGTCACACAGTTCGCTGAGCAGTCCACTCTGCCAGTCAGATCCCAATCCACCTCTGAGCACCAGGAACAACTTAGTTGGTTTACATTATGTGGATGAACTGGTGATGGTAAAGTATTGTTTCTTTGCAGCCATCACTGCCATGGAGTAGACTGTAGGGCAGGGGTGTCGAACTCATTTGTTATGAGGGCCAGATCTGACATAAATAAGACCTTGTTGGGCCGGGCCATGTGTGTCATAAAATGTAATGGTAGGTAGCAGAGATATAAACTTTATAAGGGATACACACACAGAGGTTTTTTTTAACTTAAAATAAAAACATGCTTAAAATATTAGCACTCTTGCAATATTTTGTTTATTTAACAGTGCCTGATAACTGACACCTCTTGCTCTGAATTATTGCATCAAAATGTCTGTGCTGTTGCAATCTTGGGTATGCTGTTCAAGTGTGTATCTGTAAACTGCAAACCTACGATGACGCAGCAGCAGCAGAACTGGAAAAAGAAGCAGAAGGCAGCCAGTTCCACTGCGGGCCTCATAGAAGCCCTCCAGGGGCCTGATCCGGCCCCCGGGCTGCATGTTTGAAACCCCTGCTGTAGGGCATGTCTTGCCGGATTCGTCTTCCTCCACTGTCATTCAAGCTACATCTCCCTTCTCTTTTCATAGTCCACAGCCTCTCAGTAAGCCAGTAATGCAGTGCTAAAGAAAAAAGGGGAAAAAACAGATGCATCTTTTTTTGTATTGTTGAATTCATTGAAGTATAGCCAAGGTAGATAAGACCTAAAATAAGACTTAACTAAAAAGAGTTCTTCTAGTTTTTATTTGTGCATAGCAGAAAATTGTGCTGTGGTTAGCTGTATTCCATAAGTCAAAAATATGTCACCAGAATTCTGTGGTAGAGGAGACTAATGAAGAAAACAGAAACGGGGTGGGGGGGGGAGAGATCTGGAAGCCCTCCAGGAAAGGGTTAGGAAGCTACTGAAGGGCAAAAAATCATGCTTTGAATGCATAATACCAAATTGTCTTTCTCCACCCACTTCTTTTGCTTTTTGTCTGCCTTTTCTCTTCTAAGCCAAAATTAAACACAGTAGAGTTTACTGTTTGCTAATCGCCATGTGTTTACTTTCTCTTCCAAAAAACTGAAGTTGCCAACCAATACATTTCCTACCCGGTGCTATGAATCTGTCCAAATAAACATGGGAAGTAGTAAAACAATGACACCACAAGAAAATACATCCTCATTCATGAAACAGTTTCCAAAGATTTCCATGGAATTTGATTGTGAAAGGAACATGTTGTGTGGGCCAGGAGGATTGTAAAAAATTATGCATGTTATGATCTGGATTACTTAAAGCTACAGAAATGAACACATTGCTTTCTATCCTGTTAACTTCTTTTGTTCTAACAAAGAAGCAGAATTTAGGTAGGGAGCAGGATTTTTGTGTGTGTGTACACTCAGCTGTGTGGATCTTGTAGAGGCTGGACATTGTCACTTCTGGTTCCTATCTCAATGACAATTACACTGGTTTAGTGTATTCTTTAAATTAGTCTAAATAGTAAATTACAGGTCAGTTGCAGCTGCCTTGAAAATTACCAACCTTACACTGTACAAGCCTGACTGAAACAGAGAAATACACGGTGTTATGTTTGCTATTTATTTCCAGAATTTGTACACTGCGTAACTCATAAGTAGCATACTGTACAATAAAAATATATATTCAAATACCTTGCATTCAAGATCACAGCAAACCCTGAACCATTAGAAACATGCATGGTACACCCCCATTTTCATTCAATAACATGCAGTACCTCAGATCTTTATTAAGAGTGCAATACAACACAAATATGCCCTTTTAAAAATAAAACAAAAAATTAAAGATAGCTAATATTGACAGCTTGTATGTGTTATTAGTAGAGTTGTCACCCTATTAAAATATTAGTCAATCTTAGGAGTTCGAATTAATTAAAATATTACATCTGACTATATTTATGAATACAGTTCTGAAGGTTAAAAGTACACCTTTTTCTTATCAGGCACCATTTTGGAAGGGGCTTTCCCCTCTATGTTTGAATGAAGGAGGAATGTCTCTGGTAAAATGAAGCAGGCTGTCTTTTTTGTTGTTTTGCTTTTGAAAACCAGTTGGTAATGCTATTGGAGTGGGAAGATGCAGGCTCAAATCCCTACTCAAGCCATGAAACTCACTATGTGACCTTAGATAAACTACAATCTCCCAGCAGGGTTGTTGTGGAGAACAATATATTCTCAGCTTGTTGGGAAAAGGGTGGTGTATAACTATGAGGAATAAATATATAGAATTACTTACATTAAAATAATTTTTAAAAATTCAGGCTGAGTTGCCAGTACGCTGATACACCCAGCTGTACCTGTTGATGGACGGACAGCCAGCTGCCACCCCACCTAATTTGACTGAGGGCTTGGAGGCTGTGGCTGGATGGTCAGTAAAATCAGTAAAGGTCAGGTTTTTAATCTTGGTCAGTAATTTGTCAGTTTTTTAAAAAAATGGTCAATAAAGTCAGTTTGTGTTTTTCTGTTTTCATTACTGCATTTTTGGGGAAACATGATGACTTCCCAGTAAAAAGACAGATTGTTTTCAGTTTAGTTATGAAGTACTTTAAGGACTTTGTTCCTAAGAGTAAAAGTGATTTGGAGAAATCTTCCACAAAGTACAGAAACATAATTAACCTCTTAAAACATGAGACAATGAAAGTAGAAGTGATGGATATTGTGGGATTCAACATGGCACAGCTCATGCTAGAAGGAGTTGAGAAAGCAATGGAAGAAGAGGATAAGGGGGGGGGAAGCTTGTAGCTGCAGTGCAGAAAACTTTTGAGAAACGAAAGAGTTTGTGAGTAACTTTATTTATTTATTCAATTTATACCCCGCCCTCCCTATCGGAGTGGGCTCAGGGCGGCTTACAAAAAGGTTAAACGTATAGGTAGCAATTTATATACAATCTTAAAACAAGTATAAAATTCTACATTATCATAAAGTGCTAGTAAGTGATCAGGTACTTATAAGAATGCTTACAGAAGGCAGAACCAATACTAGTGTTGTAATCAGATGATCTATATTGGTGACTGGCTTGTCTTGGTCTCTATATTTAGGCAACAGCACAGGCTTTTGGTGATAAGCCAAGGACCAGGGTACTGTCACTTCTCAGTTATTTTATGTTATTTGGTACAGCTCCTTAGTCAAAGGCCTGGTGGAAGAGCTCCATCTTGCAGGCCCTGCGGAACTGTAAAAGGTCCTGAGGGCCCTGATCTCTTCTGGGAGCTCATTCCCCAGTACAGAGCTACCTCTGAGAAGGCCCTGGCCCTGGTTGTGGCCTGGCTGTTTGTGGCCAGCCTGGCATCTTGGGAGACCAATCGATTTTGTGACCCTGAGCACAGTGCTCTCTGGGGAGCATGTGGGGAAAGACGTTCTCTCAGGTATGTGGGCCCCTGACCATAAAGGGCGTTAAAGGTAAGTACCAGCACCTTGAAGCAAATTCGGTATGCTATCGGCAGCCAGTGCAGCGCTTTCAGCATAGGCTGGATGTTGTCCCGCATAGCCCATCAGAAGCCTGGCTGCAGCATTTTGCACTAGCTGTAGCTTCTGGATTTGGGTCAAGGGCAGCCCCATGTAGAGAGCATTACAGTAGTCCAGTCTCAAGGTCCCCATCGCATGGATCACTGTCGCAAAGTCGTTGCATTCGAGGAAGAGAACCAACTGCCTAATCAACCAGAGGTAGTAAAAAGCTGATTTGGCAGTGGCTGCTACCTGGGCCTCCATTGTTAATGAGGCATCCAGGAGCACTCCTAAGCTCCTAACCTCCAGCGCTGGCACCAATGGTTCCCCATTGAAGGTCGGAAGTAGGATCCCTACCCTTGGGCTGACCCAGCTCAGGCACAGGACCTCCGTCTTCGTCGTATTAAGTTTCAGTTGGCTCAGTCTGAGCCAACCAGTCACGGCTTGCAACGCCTGGTCCAGATCTTCCGGTTTGAAGTCAGACTGGCTGCCCAACAATTGATAGAGCTGGGTGTCATCTGCATACTGGTGACACCCCAGCCCATGCCTCCGGGCAATCTGGGCAAGGGGGCGCATGTAGATGTTAAATAACATTGGGGACAGCACCGCCCCTTGGGGCACTCCACAAATCAGTGGGTGCCTTTGGGATAACTGCTCCCCTAGTGCCACCCTTTGTCCCCGACCCTGAAGGAAAGAAGCCAGCCATTGCAAGGCAGGCCCCTGGACTCCAGTGTCGGCGAGGCGGTGGCTCAGTAACTAATGGTTGACCATGTCGAACACCACCGACAGGTCCAACAGCAACATCACTGCCAATCCGCCCTGATCCATATGCTTCCGGAGGTCATCCATGAGGGCGACCAGTGCCGTCTCCGTCCCATGACCTGGGCGGAAACCGGACTGGAAAGGATCTAGAATGGAAGTGTCATCCAAAAAGCTCTGTAGCTGAATTGCCACGGCCCTCTCAATTATTTTGCCCAAATAGGGCACATTGGAGACCGGCCAGTAATTAGCCAATTTGGCCAGATCCAGATATTTTTTTTCAGGACAGGACGAACCACAGCTTCCTTGGGTGCCCTAGGGAACTGTCCCTCTGAGAAGGACTTGTTGATAATCTCCCTTAGGGCATCTCGAAACCCGTAACAGCTAGATTTAATTAGCCATGATGGGCATGGGTCAAGGCAGAACGTAGTAGGGTGTACAGTTAAAAGCAGTTTGTCAACTTCTTCCAGGCTGAGTGAACTGAAATTATCCATTACATGACTAGAAGATGTGTATGGAGACTCGAGTTCACTTACTGTCTCAACTGTGGTGGGGAGATCATGGTGGAGTGACAGGACTTTATCTGCAAAGTAGCTCTCAAAGGCCTCACAGCCAGTGTCCAGTTCCCTAAAATTTGGTCTGCCTTCTGACAGAACAGTCATAGACCAAATTATTCTAAATAATTGGGTTGCGCAGGAGCTCGCAGACACAATCGTGGCCGCATAATACTCTGACTGCCATCTCATAGGATGTCATAAATGTCCTATAAAATGTTCTTGTAGCTTCATCGCAGACGTACCACTACTGTCTCTCTAGCCATCTTAGCCTTCACTTCATCAGCCGCAACTCCTGGGTAAACCAAGGAGCCAGCCTAGAGTGAGGGCACAGAGGGCGTCTGGGAGCGATCTCATTGATGGATGGCAAGAGTCAGCTGTGCTAATCCTCCACAAGTTCATCTAACGAGCCACCAGGGGGCATCAGATCCCACAGGGCCATTTGAAGCCACATAGGGTCCATTTGGCTCCATGGGCAAGCTGAAATCTGCTCGCCACCCAGACAGGGTCGGCGTGAAACATTCAGATGGGCCTTCAGGGCATGATCTCCGACCATGGCACTGCTGAGGCAGTGACCCGGTCCACTCTGATCCCTGCCGTGAAGATCAGATTGAGCGTGTGTCCGACCCGGTGAGTGGGAGTCGTTACATATTGGGAGAGTCCCAGTGCCACCATGTAATACTAGGTCCATCGCCTGAGTGCAGGCCATATCGTCCACATGGACATTGAAATCACACAGGACAATCGGTCTAGGGTGTTCCAATGCCCAGCCCGACCCGGCCTCCACCAGAGATGGCAGGCTGCTGGCCGGTTCTTTTTTCATCAAAAAACCAAAGATAAAGTACAAGCAAAGACAAATCTTACCTTACAGTAATTATGTTTGTTGTCATAATTATTACTTTGTTTGGTTTTAATGCTGTTTTATTATCTGCAGTATGTGATTATTTTTAAAAGGGAATCTTTTTTGCCTTAAATTTTGTACAATAATGAAAACATCCTCTATTCTTAAAAAAATCAATAAAAAGGTGTTCAATCATTTTATCTGGGTCACATCTAGCTATGGGGATGGTGGAGGCCAGATAATAATCATTTTTAATGAAGTCCTAATTTTACATTTAAAACGCTAGCTTATCAGTAGGCAGACATTACATTATTCAGTAATTTGTCAGCTTTTTGTCAGTATTTGGTCATGTTTTTTTGGAATTTTGGTCAGTACAATCAGTATTTTTGACCCTCTGACTAGTTTCCATCCCTGTGTATGTAATATCTACCTATATACTGTTGGCTGCTCTTTTTTTCTCAGTGCCTTTTTAAATTTATAAGCACATTTTAAGGCGCAATGGATGTTCCTGAGTCTCCACTGCCATGGTATTTAAACAACAGACCCGGCATTGATGTGTGTGTGCTATCTGGTGCGTAATATGCAAACAGCGCATGCATTACATTGGAAATTGGTTTGTGCTGGACTAGCCATTCAAAGTTGAAGGATCTTTAATCCCTAAGCAGATGCTTTACTACAGTCTCATTATAGTTCAGAAGTGGTCCTTGTATGAGAGAATTCATCCAAGCAGAAGCAGCCCAAACACTACTGACTTGCCTACAACTGGTTGCAAAGGAGATCCATTGTTAATTTAACTTCAAAGGCATATGTGTATTTGTGCTGCTACACTGCGCTTTTAGAAAAAATTATGCTCAGAAACATGGTCTTCTTTGGAGTGGTTGTATGAATTTTCTTTCAGAGTTAACTTGCCTATTTGTGTTGTGATGAAGCTTTTTGATAAGTTTTTCACCCATGTCGAGAAGTTTTTAAAAAACCCTTAGATTCCTGTAATACTATATTTAGTGAGAAAGAAAAGGGGAAAAAGATTTTAGTTCTTTGCTTTTGTTAGCTTCCTTTTTGTTCTCAATGGAAATAGAATAGGGTTTTGTTAACCATAACTGAAGATCTGCCACCTTCCAAAGTATGGTTTCTTAATGTTCAAGAGATTAAGTTGTCAGTTTATATACCCTGCTTTTATGCACATAGTTCTCTTGTATGTACCTTCACACGTCATGTCATAAAGCATATAATTAGCTGCATTTCACCACCAACAGTCATTCTTAAGCTAAAACCTGTTGTAAACCTCTAACTAATTAAAAAAATTATACAAGGAGAATAGAAAACATACCTTGGAGATAAAAAAAATCAGTTGAATTACTTTGCATTGAACAATAGAACAAATAATATTTCGGTTAGTTTTTTTAACACATAGTCAAATAGTTTTAGTTTTCACATTTGGTGTGAAAGTTTGCATAAACTCTTACCTGTCCAGCTAAAGTTAAAGTGACTCATTAATAATAGCCGCAGGCCGCAGCCAACCAAAGTCCCTCTGAAAATACTGGGATTTAGTCATAGCTAATTTTAGCTAGCTTGGGGCCAGATTTTATTTGTTGAATGTTGTGATTACTTCAAGTTTGTGGTTACAAACAATGGTATTTGTTGTTGTTTGGTTTTTTAAAAAAACTGCATAGAAGTATGTCTCTAGCATCAACTGCATCATATCTTTATTGCATCAGTCTAGCATGCAAGTAAGAACTGCTTCACTGTGCAAGCAATAGTCATAGTTATCCTAATAGTATCCAGCTGGGGGGGGGGGAGGAAAGTTTGGTTCCCTCTTGTCATTTATCCTATTCCACCTAAGGAACATGGTCCAGATATCAGGAACAAGCATAGTTGCTAGCCTCTGCTAGTTAGCATTGTGGATAAAGCAATGAAATGAGAAGACAAACAAGCTGAATACTCATGTGTCCAGATGGCCAAATTGTGTGTGGACCTAAATATTTGGCTAAGTATTTAATTTCTAGATCACCAATACACAACTTCCACTCCACTGCAGTATATGTTTATTTCACATCCTGGGTCTCTGTATCAAAATACGGAAATCGCATCTTATCCCATCTTGTCTCTGAAGTTCACTGGAAAAGCCCTTGATGCCACTGAAGGACAGCCAGGCAGTCTCCATAGTCAACCTTGTGAAATCTTTCCTTGGGTCCCGTTCACACTAGCCGATTTGGGCCTGGAGCAGGACAGTTCGGAGCCGGATCAAACCGGCGTGATCACACCACAACATTTGGGAAGCGTATTGCTTCCGTGGCCGAACTGCCCCTTCCCCGCCCAAAGCCGCCTCAAACCGAACCACCTACCTGGGTGGTTCAAACGGAAGAGGCGCTTCTTCCCGGGCGTTTGATCGCCGGTGCGACTTTGCGCCGGCACAACCCCGGCCCGGAGCCGAACTGCGCATGCTCGGACATGCGCAGTATCCCGCTGCGCCGTGTCAACATTGGCGCGGCTTTTAAAAGCCGCGCCTTCAAGCGCCTTTTCCCCTGCCGTGTGGCAGGGGCCTAAGTTAACTTAGGTAAAGGTTCCCTTCCCCGAAAGCCAGTTGAGTCCGACTCTAGGGTTGCGGTGCTCATCTCCGTTTCAAAGCCAAAGAGCCAGCGCTGTCCGAAGACGTGTCCGTGGTCATGTGGCCGGCATGACTAAACACCAAGGCGCACGGAACGCTGTTACCTTCCCACCAAAGTGGTACCTATTTATCTACTTGCAATTTCTTGCTTTCGAACTGCTAGGTTGGCAGGAGCTGGAACTAGAGACGGGAGCTCACTCCATCATGCGGCAACTCGGGTCTCGAACTGCTGAACTACTGACCTTCCACAGCCTGCAGTTCAGCGCCTTAACCACTTGAGCCACCGCAGCTCTTACTCAAACAGCATTCAACCTGTAATGCCTCCTCAGACTTAAGCCAGCCACCACTTGGTCATCGCTAATATTTCCTTCCAGAAACTGCCACTATTCCAGAGACACAGGCCTTTGTTTGATACCACTTGTTATGGCATTGAACAAGGTATAGGTAAGTCCTACTCTGTCCTTATGCAATCTAATAAAAGTTTTGCTGTTGGCGAAATAAAACCAAATTGGTTCAGCCTTCCTAGATTTTTTTTTTTTACTTTATAGTGCCTGGGAGCATTTTAAAATGGGTTTACTTAGATGTCTGATGTTCTGGAGCATCGTGTTGACTAAACTAAGAGGCTTTTCTAAAGTTTTAAAAAGTTTGTCACAGTTGGTTTCCCCCCGTTAAATTGACATACACACCCTTTCTTATGTAGAAACTCTTTTTTACATCCAGTAGTTCTTTAATTGTATATTGCCTGTTCATACAAGGGAAGACACACAAAGCAACCCATATACAATGGGAGGAATAGAATAATTTGAATTGTATATGGACTTTTTTAGGGTCTGGAGCCTGCTGAGAAGGGTTTCTCACAATCTTTATATGAAATGATGCTTTACAGTCTGTGTTTTGATCAGGAGCAATACTCCTATTCTACCGAAGCAAACTTAAGGATATTGAGCAGACACCCATCACATTATATCTGTATTTCTTAACCCTTGGTCCCATCGACTTGTGTGAGCCTGATGGGGTTAAACTGATGTTAAGTTGTTTGAGCGTTATGCTACTGCTGTCACTGAACATACAGAAAACTTTGTTCAGCAGAAAAAAATTGTATATTATTATTATTGGGTGTCTTGGCATCTGGACATAATAATGAAACAGTAAATGCTTAGTGTCCAGATTTGATTCTCCTGATTTTATTTTCCATTCTAAATTTATTGAATAATACTTTATCCAGATGCAAGGATATCTGTTGGGTTGAGTAGTGAATAAACCTGTTTTATTTTGAGCTTTACTGTATGCTCATGTTGAAAGATTCAAAATAAATTAGTGCTTGTAGAAGTCATGCTCTCAAACACAAAATGAGCCAAACCACAAGCTCTTTATAACATCTGTATCTTAAGATGTAAGCTTCAGCTGGAATGTTGCCCAAAACAAGAGTGCTTTTAAAAACAATGCACACATACATATACACACACGCTCTGGTCATGTCAATTTATGTTTAATGTTACCCAACTGGAATAATAATTCAAGTGCAATGCTAAATTGCGTTTGGAATATCTGTTTAATTAAACTATATGTATTTATGCACAAAATTTTAGATATGGATCCCTTAAAATAAAGGATATTGTTACAAATCATAGGATTATACCTTGGCAATCGAGTTTGATAATCTTCCCCTCCTCACTTTTTAATGTCACTAGGAAGACAGGACATGCTGTGCCTTTTGCTAGGGAACAGATCTGATTAATGCCAAGTATCCATGTTTAGTTATGCTAATGATATAGTAGAATGTGCATTCTGCATACACAGGTTCTTTTTTTGAATGTGGCAACTGAATTGGCAGCTGTTACCCAGAGTTACTTGCACACTGCTGTGTAGATAGGAAGACTGGGAATTAGCAGTTTGGAAATAGATGCTTCATGGGTTTTGCATAACCATCAAATGTATGCACAACATGCATTCAAGTTAGTACAATACACTTAACTAGCATTGCTTTAAAGACAATTTCCAAACTTATCAGAATGCAGTGGTATCTCCAGGTTGGTTTACTGCAACTCACTCTGTGTTGAGCTGCCCTTGAACCTGATCTGGAAACTCCAGCTGTTCCGGAATGCAGTGGTGCATGTTCTGACAGGAACACCGTTAAGAGCATACATGCATCCATTAATCCGTCAGCTGCACTGGCTTCCAGTTGAATACTGGGTCAAGTTCAAGGTTCTGCTTCTAACCTTAAAAGCCTAATGCAGTCTGGGACCAACATATGTCCAGAACTCCTGGTATGTCCCCAGAAGAGCATTATGCTCTACAGATCAAGATCTACTGGTGATCCCCGATCCCAAAAATGCCTGCCTAGCTCCAACCAGAGCCAGAGCCGTCTTGGTTCTGGCACTGGCGTGGTGGAACACTCTCCCAAAAGAGATCCAGGCCCTAATGCAGTTCCACAGGGCCTGTAAAATGGAAATGTTCTGCCAGGCCTTATGGTTGAGGCGGCAGAGGGCTCTTTTTGTAGCAGGAACTCCTTTGCATATTAGGCAACACACCCCTTAATGTAGCCAATCCTCCAAGAGCTTACAGTAGCCCCTGTAAGAAGAGCTCTGTAAGCTCTTGGAGGATTGGCTACATTAGGGGTGTGTCGCCTAATATGCAAAGGGGTCCCTGCTACAAAAAGAGCCCAAAGAGCTGGCCTCTACTTCCTGCACTGCTTGTATATCCAGCTACAAGCAAATCATACCGCTGTCCATCTGCCCAATCAGCACCAACTGGTTTTTCCTGCCTACACATTCGGGAGTAGTCAGAGAAATCAATCGAAAGACATCATTGGTTATTAACACTGCTATTTGTAGATGTTATGTATGGTCATTAGTACTGATTTTATTGTAGGAATGATTTTAACTGTTAATGTATTTGTATGAATGGAAATTAGATGTATACATTGCGTTGTAACTCGCCCTGAGCCTGCTTGTGGGGGAAGGCAGACTAGAAGTCAAATAAATAAAT
Organism: Gekko japonicus; assembly: GCF_001447785.1. Taxonomy (NCBI): domain Eukaryota; kingdom Metazoa; phylum Chordata; class Lepidosauria; order Squamata; family Gekkonidae; genus Gekko; species Gekko japonicus. The sequence continues at coordinate 555,266 of NW_015175362.1, read as the reverse complement.
AGATTCGGATGTTTGTCATTTGTCAAAAAATGATAGAACTAGGTCAGGAAAAAGCTTGATGTGCTTATTTGCACATGTTGTTTCCCAACCTGCCAGTGCCTCTCAGTTCTATTTCACAAGGCAAGTTTAAGGCTAATTGGACCAGAAGTAGTCCTGCTGTCCCACCATCTGTAATGAAGCAGAATATTGACCTCTTTTGAAAAATATACAAACCAGCGACACCAGTGTGGGATATTATTACTTACAGCCCGATTGTACATATGTTTACTTAGAAATAAAACCAAATGAGTTCATAGGATTGTAGCCTCTTATAGCAATTCCACAAGCTCTTTTATGTATCTGGTTTATGATGTCTGTCTGAAGTGGGATTTGGTTAGGTATTATTTTGGTCAGGTATTTTCTGCCATAAAGAACCTAAAACTTACACTGGGATATAATTTTGAAAAACCAGCAATATCATACAATTCAAATTAACTTAAAATTATGCATTGTCAAGGAGATTACCAAGGTTTCTGGAAGTCACACTATATGACGATGGTGTTATGAGCCAGTTTGGTATAGTGGTTTAGAGCGGCAAACTCTAATCTGGAGAACCGGGTTTGATTCCCCACTCCTTCACATGCAGCCAGCTGGGTGACCTTGGGTCAGTCACAGTTCTCTCAGAGGAGTTCTCTCAAGAAGTTCTCTCAGAGCTCTCTCAGCTCCACCTACCTCACAGGGTGTCTGTTGTGGGGAGAGGAAGGGAAGGAGATTGTAAGCTACTCTGAGTGAAGGGTGGGGTATAAATCCAACTCTTCTCCTTCTTAGAACCAACTCTGAAAATCTGGCGCTTTAGTCAATGCTTTGGCACTCAATCTTGTTCTTTGTTGAGTAAGGATAGGCAACCTTAAGAAGAGCCCTGCTGAATCAGACCTACTCTCCATGAATTTGATCAGTCCCAATATTCAAATCTATCATGATGCTGTGAGGCTAAAATGGATCATGAATTGGCTTCTGACCAACAATGGAAATGAAGAAATAGCAGTAGAACAGCCGCATGTTCAAAGGCATTTGAAAACATTTCTGTGGCCTAAAATATTGGATAGGAGAAAGGTATACAGTTGCAATATATATATTTTTTTAGTATATGTGCTGCCAAAGCGAGCACTATACAGTTGCAATAACTTTATAATAAACTTTTAATTGTCTGGCATCTGCATCAGAAAAAAATATCACTGGATATATCACCTTTTGCTTTGGATCTGAGAGATTTAGACAGATCTCAGAGTCATCAGTTAAGCTCCCTATCCAAGTGGGAAAGCATGGGTCTTGATATTTATAATAGGTAACAACGTGAACTCTTTGATTCAGTATCTTGAATCAGTAATGATCTTACTACATTATAGGAACATCTTCAACTCAAAAGGTATTTGTCTGCAAAAGTTTTGAGGGGCTTAGATATTAGGACACTTTCAGATTTTGGAAAGCTTTCTGTATTGAGGCAACACACATGTTTTCAAAAATCTAAACTAAACCAAATTAAATGGAATAACGATATTGGTACTGTGATCATGAATGAGATTTAGGTGTTTCTCTGACTCATGGATCTTCTTTCACTATTTCCCTTGAATTTAAAGAAAATCTGCCTAAGATGGTTCACCAGATTCATATGACAGGAAATAAATAAATAAATATTAGCTATGATGTTAGCAGCTGCACTAGCTCCTTCTGGTGCTGCAGTTCTCCAGTGCCTGATTTCATCCATATGTGGTGGCAGTGTTCTTGAGTTACCACATTTTGGGGGATTATTTCCTGGGCTGTAAATATGAGATTCCTTTAAGGCTGGAAATATTTCTATTGAACTATGTAACAAGATTTCCCAAAAGGTTCCAGATAATTTTACTTTATCAAATTTTGGTGGCCAGGATCATCTTTGCTAGATTTCAGAAGCAGAATATAGACCCATATATCCATAACTAGATAGAGAAAATCAAGGAAATTTATGTTAATTTAAAGCTTACTTACAAAGAGGAAAGTGCTTGATTCAACTTAGATCTTTCTGGGTTCCTTTAATTAATTGAATGTCACAGTATTGTATATAATTGACTTCATGTTGTTTGTAGTGCTGGGTATATTCTTTGATGTATACGAGATGTAAAAATGTTGATTCTTTAATTAGAAGGGAAAGAATAATTTGATCAGTCCTTTTTAAAAGCCATCTATGCTTGTGGCCATTATTGTATCCTCTGGCAGCGAATTCCTCATTAAATTCCTGATTAAAGAAGTACTTCCTTTTTGGACCAGTTGCTGGAAAAAAAATGCATTACCTATCTTGGAATATGTGGGTGTACCAGTAAACAAATTGGGGCAGGGGGAGGAGCCACATACTCTAGGACGGGGGTCGGCAACCCGCGGCTCCGGAGCCGCATGCAGCTCTTTTGAACGTTTGCCGCGGCTCCGGGAGGTGACTGACAGGCCGGCGTGCGGGCGCGCAGCGGCAGCCCGGCGCCGGCCACTCCCCGCTCGGGCTGGGATG
>NW_015175362.1:512493-552212 GCF_001447785.1 Gekko japonicus | reverse complement strand
CTTGGAAGATGTGGGTGTACCAGTAAACAAATTGGGGGGGGGGGAGGAGATGAGGGCTGTACCCAGCCACATACTCTAGGAGCAAGCCAAGCCCCAGTGGTGCTGCCAGCATTTCAGGGATTTACCTAGGCTGGTGGCTGTGCAGGTCTGGGAGGTGATGAGAGGCATAATCCATGTCTGTTTCCTTCCACACTGCTGGCACCCCACAGTGCTGGCAGTGCCTTGGTTTCTTGGGTGGAGATCTGGACCTGGGTGCCAAGTAAAATGGTCTGGTGTACTGCTGTTGGTACATGTACCAGAGGTTGCCTGCCCTTGATTTTGATTGTTCCTGAGTATACTTGCCATAAAGGCCATGGTGGTCTTTCCACTTAGTTCTCTTCTGTCCATCACAGTATGAACAGTTAATGGAAATTGTCTCATTCTATTGTTGGAGCTGTTTTCTCTCATCTTTGATTCTCAGTACCTGTGGCACAGCTGATTCGGCTTCTCCATTGTAGGTGTATTTCGTAGTTTTATGGTGATTTCTTTTGTAATGGTTGCAAAAAAACTAACTCCAGATACAGATAAGCAACCTGATTTTCTGGCAGTGGCAATAGGACCCTTCTCTTGAATCAAACTGGAGATTGGGGAGGGCACTTGAGATAATTTAGCACATTTGTAATTTTTTTCTGAAGTTTTTTTAACTTGAAATGTATGTGAAAAACATGGACAAAGAGGCAGGAAGTACTTTATTTACCGTGATGAGGTAAAGGACTGAGAAGGGAAGGACTGTGGCTCAGTAGAACATCTGTTTTGTATGCAGCAGGTTCCAGGTACTTGGCATATCTGGTTAAAGCCATTAGGTAGCAGGTGATGCAAGAAATCTCTACCCAAGGCACTAGAGAGCCAATGTCAGTCAGTGCAGACAATACTAATCTTGATGGGACTATTATCTGATTTAGTATGAAGCAGCTTCATATGTTGATGTATTTTTATGTGCTTCAGCATTGAATAAATGTCAGTATGAAACCCTGAAACTATAGTGGAGAATAGGTCCTCCATCTTGCATGATAGTTTGTTATTGCAGCAAATGTGAAGAAGAAGAAGAGGAGGAGGAGGAGGAGGAGGAGGAGATTGGATTTATACCCCTTCCTTCACTTGGATTCTCAGAGTGGCTTACAAACTCCCATCCCTTTCCCTCCCCACAACAGACACCCTGTGAGGTGTGTGGGGCTGAGAGAGCTCTTTCCAGAACTGTCCTTGAGAAAACAGGTCTGACAGAACTAGGGCTTGCCCAAGGTCATCCAGCAGCTGCAAGTGGAGAATTGGGGAATCAAACCCAATTCTCCCAGATTAGAGTCCGCGCACTTAACCACTACACCCAACTGGCTCTCAACTGTGTAGAGACAAAACATTGCAAACTGGCAACCAGATCTCAGCATCACTGTCTATTAGCGTTTCAACAAAAATGACTTGTATTCTTCCAGCCAAGTCTCAAATTGTCCAGACATTTGTTTGTTATTCTTAAAAGAGTCTTAATTTTAACATAAGACATTATGCATATTAACGATATATTGATTTTGCTGGGAAGTGAATTTTTAATATTTACTTATGTATATATTCGTATACCACCTCATAACTAAGGTGCCAGCTTAATTTTAACATAAGACATTATGCATATATTGACTATATATTGATATTGCTGGGAAGTGAATTTTTAATATGTATATATTCATATACCACCTCATAACTAAGGTGCCACAGTAAAGTACAGAATAAAAGCGCATTATAAATGTAAAATAATGAATACAAAAACAATAAAAGCAGAAGTGATAACTTTCTAAAAAAGCAATATAGTAAATAAAGATGAATATTAATTTTGCAGCAGATAAAGAAGTCAAGAACAGTTTATTCAAAAACAGTGATCAGCTCACAGAACCCATCCAGCCCATTTGGAGCCAAATGCCTAGTGCCTAAAATGAACAGAGAAGACAACAATTGGATAAAGGCAGGAAAATAACTTCTAGAGCTACTCCAGTATGAATATACCTAACCACTATGGTGATCTTCAGAGCCCCTGCCATCTGAGACGACATGGGTGGCAACTTGAGAAAACGTCTTTTCAGTTCTGGTGCCAGAACTTTGGAACTCCCTTCCCTGGGAGAGTCATCTGTCTCCCTATATTGTTGTCTTTTGCCAGAGGGTGAAGACTTTTTTCCCCGGTTAGTGTTCCCTCACTAACCCTTTCTCTGTGTGTAACAACCAGCTAGTAACCTTACAGCACTATTCTGTACCAGTTGAAAATGTCAGTATTTCGAGGTAGCCCACATAAAGCACATTGAGTAATCAAGACTGGACATGCCTAGAGCGTGGATAACCATAGACAGATTGAACTTTTTCACAAGAGGAGAATCCACCTGAAACTGAACATCCATGTGCAGTGATATGACTAATAGTGTTTCAGAACTCCAAAGGTGGTATTTGAAAGGTAGTGAAACCCATCCATAACAGGCTTAAGTGCTTGTTCCTTGGTTGTCATTGCTATCGATCAACATCTCCTCCGTTGTCTTTGTGTTGGACTTCAGTATTGGCCCTCATCTAGACCATTACTAACTTCAGTCACCAGTTCAGAAGATCTTTTGCTTCCCCGAAACGCCATTAAAAAAGAAATAGAGTTGCATGTAATCAGCATAACGAAAATGTATTACTCACAATCTATGTACAGTGAGTTATTATTATGTTGACTACATGCAACTTCTGCATTTATATATTAAACCTGTACTTCTTTTGCCGCCAAATGTAAAGATTTTTAGTTTTGAATTATAAGGTCTTTTTAAAGGTTTCTTTTCTGAGCATACAAATGATGTTATACTACCTTCTGGGGTAGAAAGGGAAGGTTTTTTGCACAATTTTGTTATGTAATGCTTTTTCTAACATACATTTTTATAACTGAATTTCAGTCCCCACCACATGATAGTGAGTGAGTTACACCCTTAAGAAAACAACTATTTAAATAATCGATTCTTTGCTTTGTTCCTTGTCTCTCTTGTTGGATCTTGGTATAGCTCTCAACGTGTGCAGCTGCATTCAAGTTTTCCTTTTCATTAAAAGATGCAAAATACTAAATCCCTTTTCCAAAGGGAAATGTTTCTGATGTCATGAAAAAAAGAGAACAGATGGTATTATAAAGCTTAAGGGGAAAGTATAGCACTCTAATTCAAATTGTAAAGCAAATGTAAAGACAGCCACTTAGTTACCAATTGTTGAAATTATTTACGTCTTCATATAATAGAACAATCATAGAAAGGTAGGGTTTACTTCTTTTTTAAAAAAATAAAGGGAAAAACATTGTTTTGTATTTAAAATAGGCTTAGTGTTGCCTAAGCAGTTGTAGCATTACAGTTTATAATCACTGAAAATGTGTTGTCTAATTTCTGGATTTTGCAGTGGGCAAGTTAACCCAGATGCAGTGTGACAGCCTATTAGCAAAATAAACAGGTCTTCATTACTTGGAATCTTTTGCCATTTTCCTTCCACTTTTAACGACATTAGTTTTGCAATGTGTCAGGGTTTAGATTGTGATTCAGTGCATTAACTTATCCCCATCCTGCTTTGATTGAGCAGCAAAGCATCCATTACCAATGCCCTATCCAAAGTGACGTTTCCATACAGGCTGCCTGCTGTTTCATTCATAACCACAAAGCAGTCTGAAATGACTTTACTTCTTTTTACAACTTGCAAGGAGTTAATGGACTGTGCTGGCCCCCTGCCAAAGCTTTTAAGAAACTTTATTAATGTATTATGAGGTTGGGACACCATAGTGTGGGATTTAATTTGATTATTCATCTTAATGAATAAAAATATGTGTGTACAATTAAAGGCATATTTTCAAGCAGTTGCCTTCTAGAAAGGATTGTATCTTTCTTGGTCAACAATGTCTTTCATTTTCAAGTCAGCTATTTTCTTTGCCTTTTTTAAAAAAAGCCTTAACCCATCACTTTCATATTTGTACTGTAGAAGAAATTTCGGCTTTTTTTTTTTTAAAAAAGTAGCCTAGGAGTACTTTTAGTGGAAGACACTCATTAACATCTTAAAATTTATGCAGGGTGTCCCAATGTGAAATGCATTTTTGGCCATTGCAACTTCCTTGCCAAGGAAAATGGCATGATAATTACTGCCATCTGACCTTCCTTCTTGTGTGAAACTATGTAGGAGTGTGATCTTCCTTTGGTATTTGTTTGGTACATATAAAAACTGTGTTCTATCATAATATTAGTTCAATAAACTGGAAATACATCACAGTACTACTTTTGCAGTGTGTGTTACATTTTTTCCTCTACAGAAAAACAGACCAAATGAAGTACTCATTTTTTTCACATAAGACAGTTTGTCTTTATTTTGTGTTTATCAGATTTTTTCAAAAGCATGAAAATTCTAGAAGGTTTTCCCACCTGAAACATCCCATATCATATGTGGGTGTTCCCACCTAATGCTGTGATGCTGAGGAGAAGCTAGTGAAAAACATGTTTGGGAAAGTAATACAAAGGATAACTTGCCCTTCAAGCAGTGTATGTAGCAGCTTTAAGCAGTAAGGGAATACAGAGGAAGGGAATTTTGAGAGGTGCCTCCCTTGTTATGGCAAATGTTCTCTATAGGATCTAGCCAAAAACCACCTTTATTTTAAATAATATGCAGTCATACAGTTATTTAAGCATTGCTTTTGAGAACTTTTGACTAAACTGTGGTTAATTATTTTTGAATTGCAAAAGATGCTTTGAAGTCCTCTTGATTGAGTACAGGCTAATAGATATAAAACTTAAACTATTGTTTTATTTGTTTAGATAGATAAAACATTGCACAGCTAACATATTTTCCAGTGGCTTACCAAGCAAATTAAAGTGATCTCAGCAATTAAAAAGGTCTAGGCAGTGAATACTGTGATGATTCTCTACTCCTGACACAAGGAAAGCTAAAACTTTACTGGAGAACCTGGTTAAGGCAAGCTTCACTCCATTTCTCTCTATTCCCCAGTCCTTGGCCTGTGCACTTTCACAGAGTCTTCAGCTGGGGATGGGGGGAGTGAGTTTAACCTGTTTTCCTGCCATCATCCCTCTATGCAGTTATAAAGTGATCCATATCCCTGGTGTTTTTGGCTCTTGCATCTTCCTGGCAGGTGAGCAAATGGTCATCTGCATCCTGCCCATTTGTCTCTACAGAGAGAAACATCTCCTCTCAGACTGAAATCCAAGGAGTTTATGGCTTCCTTGTCAGAAAAGAAAGTGACCATTCTGGGGGACAGTGCCTCTTGTGTGTTAATCAAGGGTTATCACGGTGTCCTGCATTCTTTTATTGCAATAAATACATGGAAATAAATTAAACTAGAAGAATAACAGTATAAGCTTATACCCTTCTCCCAGTGGCCAGAAAAAATAAAACAGAAAATACAAATGAGTCTCTTGGGAAATGACATTTCAGAGTTCCAGGCCCCTACAGATAAACCCCAGCTCCTAGTAGGAGGCAATCTAGCATCCAGAATGGACAGAACCCAGAGCAGGGCTTCACTGATTATTTCAGCCAACAACAGTTTGAGGCTCTGTAGACCAAAAGAACTGGTATGGGGTAAAAACTGGTAACCAGTACAGAGGTCATAAAATTGATGCAATGTGAAGACAGTGTTTAGTGCCTGTAATAGAAACATTAGAAGACTCCTGCTAGATCAGATCAAACCAGTACTCCATCTAGTTATCATCCTGTATCATAATGGCCAAGCCCTGTAGAACCTAAGACTTCCCCTGATATTGCCTTCTAGCACTGGTATTCAGTTTTGCTCCCTCTGAATATGGAAGTTAAGAACATAAGAGAAGCCAGTGTTGGATCAGGCCTTAATCACTGTGGCTGGTAGCCTGTTGTCCACGAATCTGTTTAATCCTCACCCACTTTTTAAAGATAGGCTGACCAACAACGATATGTTTACCTGCTGAAGATATGTACTCAATCAAGAGGACTTCAAAGCATCTTCAAGCTTTATGTGGGTTTGCCCATATTATAGCAATCTAGTCAAGTCTGGATGGCAGCAACCAAATCTCTGTTTCAGCAGCGAGTGCAACTGGTGAGCAACTGGTGAATGTTTCAAAGTAAAAAACACTGAGCCATACCTTCTACCTGGGAATCTATGAAAGAAGCCAGATTCAGAAGTATACCCAGGCTGGGAACGTGTTTGTTTAGTGAGACTGCAATGTCATCTAGAACAGGCAGCTAGTCCACTGAATCCCCCAACATAATCAACTCTGTCTTCTCTGGATCACTCTTGAATTCATCCACAGTCATTCAGTCAGCCAGTGATCAGATATTTGTTCTGGGAAGTCACTGCTCCACCTGGATCAGATTACAGAGGAATAGAGCTAGGTATCATAAGTATATGAGGCCTACTACACCTGTAAAGACCCTGTGGTTTGCATGTAAGATGTAAAATGGCATGGGATACAAATGTGAACCTTTTTGTTTCCCATGCTCTTCAACATATACATGAAATCATATGTGTTGAAGAGCATGTACATTTCATGTGTACACATGAAAGAGCATTTCATGTGTACAGTTTGCTATAAATGAAGACTCATTTCAAATATGCAAACAGTTTTTCTGGATGACAGTGATGAAGCACAAGTCGCTCAGAATACTTAATCGATAAGAGTCCTTCTGAAGAGTTAAAAATGTGATTGGTTCTATTTTAGGGGTGGGGAAGAGGGTAGTGCTAATTAAAGATTAATAACAGAATACTAGAAGGAATTTAGAAACAACTGCCCTGTGTTCTGTGGAACTCTAGTTCACCAGTCATTTGACTTGCAAGGACACTAAAGCTGAATAGCTGCGCAACTTTGAACCTGATTGCTAACTAAACAGAAGGTTAAAGTCCTTTTTATACAGAATAACCTTAAATGTACCAGTACTTTGCAGTGTAATGCTTTAAAGGAAGAGCAACCTATTATGCTGTATTCTGTTAAGACACATACACGAATATGAACAGGTTTATTTTTTCAGAACAACACAAATAATGGTTTTTATTTTATTTTTTTAAATGAAGCTAGCTTTCATTAAGACCATAGGTCCATCTAGCACAGTAAAACCTGCTTTGATTAGCACCCGATCTCCAGAACCTCAGGTCAGATGTTTTGTAACCCACTCATAGGAATTTTTTTCTGGAACCTTCTGTGTACAGTTATGTAGTTACCACTTAGATATGGCCTCAGTTTAGGAAGGAGGAGCTAAAATTGAAATAATGAAGTGTGTGCTTTCTCAAATAGCTGAGCTATAACCACATGGACATGTTTCCTAATAGATGAGCTGCTACCACATGGAAGTATTTCAGTGCTTTCCTGAGGCAACATATATAAAGTAGTTTGTAGTTGGGTCAGAAACCAGGGTAAGCTCATTTAGGGGATCAACAGGGCAATTGTTTACTTTCCTGCAAAAGGTTTGCTCAGTAAACAATTTATAATATACCGCAGTAATCCATATCATTACGTTGATACCTAATTTGTTTTGTTTGTTCCTAAACACTGAGGGTAAATGCTGCAAATTTCATGTTGCAGATGTTAGAGAGAGAAATTATTATTGGTTTGGGCATAACTGTTAAATGGAATAGTTCTAGTTATGTATCCTAAAGTGATACATTGCCAGGACTACTATACCATGTTCACATGTTTGGAATACAGAGGGAGATCAAGATGGGTAGCCATATTAGTCTGCCTGTAGCAGTAGAAAAGAGCAGGAGTCCAGTAGCGTCTTAAAGTCTAACAAAATTTGTGGCAGGGTATGAGAGCTTTCATGAGTTACTGCTCACTTCTTCAGATACCCATAGACTAGAGGGGTTATAGCAGTGTAGTCCTAAACAGAGTTTCACCCTTCTAAGTCCAGTGATTTCAATGGGTTTAGGAGGGCTTGACTCATTTTAGAATTGAACTGTCAGAGTCTTTGCTTTGAAATGCTGCCCATTTGGATTTTATATTTCTAACTGGATTATGTGAAAGGTTTATTATCATTTCCAAAGAAATCCAGTTTAAAGAAAAAAAACAGCATTTTCACACTGAAATTAAAAAAGAAAAAATCTGTGGTGTGATTTTGAAGTGATGAGTGTGTTGCATTTAAAAGAGAGTAAGGGAGTTTGGGTCAGAAATGTTGTGCTGCTGCAGATTAGAAAAGTTGTTTGTTTCAAGCAGTGTTTTGAACAATATCTTGGACTCACACAATATTCCAGAAGAGAAAAGGATATTAAGCGCTAAGACCTTAGTGCAATTTATCTGTCTGCTGAACATTGTGTTTTGAAAACCTCCACCATATGCTGACACTTTCCAGTATGTTTTCTTAATTTGGTACAATAAAATTGAGATAACTCATTCTTTTCTGTAGAAACGGTTTTGTAACTGAACTCAAAACAATCACACAGCTTTAAAAATTAGCATTGGCTTTTGCCCTTCACCCAGGACGACACATCAGGTCGACGACATTTCAGGATAACTGTTTGGCAGCCATTTTAGATACTGCCTGCACTGAGAGCACACTGGCTGCCAAAAATTGCAGACACTCCGTGCCAAAATACTCTTGGCAGTAGAGATAAACTTCGTAGAGATACACAGTCCAGAAATATCTTATAATTACAAAGCGCAGGGGGCAGAATGTTTTTACAATACAGCTGTGCTAATGTAAACATTTAATTTGGCAGCCTTCTCCACCCACTTTTCAATTAACCGGGTTTATGCAGATACTTTAGATCTGTAATAAACTTTATTGCTACTTCTCTTGGAGTAGTTTATGAAACACAGATTTGAGGGAACTGGGAGGGGGCTTTCTGTCCCATTTAGTGGAAAGCAGGTTGAAAATGTTATGCAGCCATATAGGGAAGCATATATTCCTGTTTGAAAATGCCATAAGGTGTGGCATTACTAAAAGGCATTGCTTAAAAAAAAGTCTCCCTTTGCTTTTCCCAAAGCAAATAAGGATGTTATTAAAAGAGGTGAAATCACTCACAAAGTTACAAAAGAGTACTTGTATCAGGAATGTTAGAAGACAAAGTTCCCAGCATCACATAGTGCTAGTACTGTGTAAAGTTCTTCATAATAGTTCTCTCAAGTTATAATTACAATAATTCTGTGGGAGCTGTGATAATTTGTATTACAGAGCAGAAGAAACATCATTTAAATCCTTTTTTGAATTAGGCATAATAGGGTATTTAGCAGATTTATACACACACACATATATATATACACACACACACATATACATACACATACACACATATACATATATACATGGACTTTTTTGATACAAAAATGGTTTAATGAGGAATTAAGTAACTCTGCTTTTGAGTTGCACCCACTGTTTCTTTTGAACCATTTTTAAGAAATGTAGTTAAAGCAGAATAGGGAGCTGGATTGTAGAGCCCTTCATACAGCAGTTTGCATGTATGGGTAAAGCCTGCAGTGATGACAGATGTGAAGAAGTCCTTCTGACATGAACATTTGCTGTATGTTTTTGTGAGCACATTATTTATTCATTAACGTAGTTATATCCTGCTTTTTAACATCTTATTCCAAAGTCAGTTTACAGCAAATAAAAAATGTGTAATAAAAACAACAAAAATAAAACCCAGTGGAACAAAAGCCATTTAAAGTCAGAACATTAAAAATTAAGGGGCCAAAGGGCCAGCATTAGCCCAGGCAGAAGGACTGGCAAAATTAATACATTTTTGGAGCCTCCCTAATTGTCTTGGTGCTGCCACCAAGAAGACTGTATTTGTACTTTGCCTCTTCGCGTGCCTCCAACAGTGTTCAAGTCCAATAGCACCTTAGAGACCAACACCTTAGAGATTTGTTGGGTATAAGATTCCAAGAGTCAAAGCTCCCTTCGTCAGGTATGAGAGTTTATACCCGAAAAATCTTGTTGGTCTCTGAGGTGCCACTGAACTCGAATCTAGCTGTTCTACTGCAGACCAACACAGCTACCCTCAGAAACAAGCTCCAACAATGTTGGTACACAAAGCAGGAGTGAAGTGGATTATCTCTATCTGGGTATGTTCATATTGGAGACTGATATTTTCAACTTGAGTTAAATTTTGTGCCCCATTATAGTTATGGGCTTTGAGCATCGTCTGTGCACCAGCAGCTTCTGCAGTGTTCTTCATTTGGGGCTGCTTTCGAAGCCAATTAGGAAGCTTTGTGTGGTGTAGAATTTTTCCACTTGCCTTTGTTTGGTGTTGAGCATTGTGACTGGACTCCACTAACTACCACTGTGGTTCTGAGTTCATTTCAAGGTGCTGCTGTTGTCCTTCAGGGCACCTTGAGTCCTGGTATCCACATGCCTGGAGTAGCTGTCCTTGCTTGTGGTCCCAGCTTTCATGGGGGGGTGGGGGCAGGAGGTCAGCCCGGTATGCTTCTCTGCAGAGAGAAGACAGTGGGAGGATCTTGATTGCAATGTAAGGTTGAGCTTCAAAGATGTTCAGCGACACATTGTGGTACCACATCTCCTGCCCTTCTACAGGCTGTGTGGAAGAGTCAAAGATTTTATCAGAACAAAAAAGAGCACTTGGCAGTGATGAGCTGGCAAGTGAATTTGTGGGGCCCGGGAAATGCTGCTGTACTTTTGTAAATTGCAGCACTTCCAAAGCATAAAAAGGGATGTGTTGATAAATTCAAAATAACAGCTGTATTCCGTAGGGGTATTACACTTCACAAGTAAGCAGAAATGAAGAAACCTATATGCAACTTGCTGCTTGTGGGTTTGGTAGACAATTTCAGTTTCCATCTTAAGAGCAGAATGAACACTTGATGGTTATTGATGAGTGGCAAAGATGTCTGTGGGCAACTTTTCAATACTTCAAGCAGCCACACAAACAAAGGAAAATGTTATGTTCTAAATACCGTATTGTGTTCCATTTTGACAAGGCTTGTCCCTAAAAGTGTATAAAACTTGAACTGTTGTTTCTGAAGGTGGTTTGTTGGATACATTAGTGGATTTAAAAATTCCTGATTTATTAAAGAGACAAGTATTATAAATCAAATATTAGGTGTTCAATATACATAGTTTGTTCAATATTATTATGAAGAAAGAATAATCAAATTTAAGACAAATTACATAAAGCAGAGTTGCTGATCTTAAGATAAGGCAGTCCATATCATCATCTGTCAACTTGTTATAAATATCCCTGATGGAGGATGGAGTGTAGTCATAAAGGAATTCATAACAACAACTCTTCAGTCATTCTAAGAATCTTGGTTAAAGAAGTGATAATTACTTTGGTGATGTCATTTTTAGACATGCCACTAATACTTTAATAGTGCAGTTCTATGGACGGTTTCCTGGAAGCAAACTTCCTTGCATAAACTTGAGTAGGGTTTTCAGTAGACCATTTTAGGATTGCAGTGTCAAGTGATGTGCTGTACTGCATTTTCCTTCTTTGACCCATAAAACTACTGTTAATCAAACTTGATAGCAAGACATAAATACACTTTTTATGTCTGAAGAAGATTAATTTTATAAATGTGTGCATGCATTTAATTTATGAATGCAAAACCTTGCTTATTTCATAATACATCCTGAACAATACAAACAAGCTTTAGTTTAATATGCTTCTATTTGCGTGTTTCATGACAAATTCAAAATGGTAGTTTTATACCACATGGCAATTAAGCTTCAGAAATTAAGAAAGATGGCAAAACCTTTATGTAGCCATTTTAGGTGTGAACATACAGTGTTATGAAAAGTAAATAGTTTATTTTGTACTGAAAGATTAATGTCCATGTACCATACATTTTGCAAAGATGTACTGTGGTTTACATTGCTGAACAGATAATATATTCTTTGCTTCTGTCAAGTTCCTTATATTCTTTATGTACATTTAGGGTTGCAAGGTCCAAGCTGGGAAACATTTGGAGATTTGGGGGCTGGAGCCCGACGAAGGCGGGTTTTGGGGAAGGGGAGGGACTTCAGTGGGGTATAATGCCATAGAGTCCACCTTCCAAAAGCAGCAATTTTTTCCAGGTGAACTGATCTCGATCACCTGAAGATCAGTTATAATCCCAAGAGACCTCCAGCCACCACCTGGAGGTTGTCAACTCTATGTACATTACCTCCACATGTACACCTAAAAATAAAGCTCATTGACTGCTGAATTTGGCATCTTAGCTAATTTGTGAGGTAAGCATGATTTGGAATTCTGAATTTTTTTCTGTGGCTTCAGTGTTATTCATTGAAACATACAGTGAAAATATCTGAATATGTTGTAGATCAGTGGTGTCAAACCTAAGGCCTGCGGGCCGGAAGTGGCCCACCCAGAGCTTTAATCAGGCTGTGGCTCTATTCTCCACCCCCACCCCCTCCCCTGACTGTACTCACCCTTCCAAGGTTGATTGGGGCTGCCAAACTCCCCATGAGGCTTGGCCTTGTCTTCGGAGTTTCTTCTCCAGCAAGAAGTTCCTCTGGGCGAAAGCAAAAAAAAAAAAAAAGCTTCAAAGAAAATGCGGAATGGATTTTCCTTTAAGGTCTGTAAGGCCCAGATAGACTACCCTGGGACTGGAATGGCAGCCCCCAGAGTGGAATGACGGTCTCTGTGTTCTGTCTGCATGTTTGTATTTTAAGTTTAAAAAAACCCTTTTATTGTGTTTGTTGGTGTCCTTTATAAAGTTAATATCTTCACTACCTGGCATTACATTTTATGATAAACATGGCCCGGCCCGATAAAGTCCTATTTATATCAGATCCGGCCCTTTTAACAATTGAGTTTGACACTCCCGTACATAAATATGATAGGGCAGGCCTTGAAAATGTCTGAGACCAAGACTGTTCCTTGAATAATAAGAATAATAAGAATAAGAAATATTTTACTATTTTGTTTGATGTTTATAATGAATACTAATAAAATCTGTGGCACAAGATCCTAGATTTTGACAAAAGATGCTACTAATGGCCAGCAATGTCAAGGCGTAATGCCTGCAGCTTTTGGAGAACTTATGAGAGTGAACACAGGAAATGATTATTTTTTTACTGTAGATCAATGTAAGTAAAATCATTTCTGGAATAACTGTTTGTTTATAGCAGGATAAACTCTCTGTAATTGCCTTGCTACAAGAACGTTTAAACCTCAGTTCCTAATGCTTTCAGTTGAGAAAATCTACTTGTACCCTACCAATTAATTTTAAAAGATCAGCACTTAATTTTTCTGTGATTCAGAAGGTTTTATTCTAAAACTATGAGGTGTTTATTTTTGGAATAGCAGATGCATAAATGTTGTATATATTCTTATGATTTTTACATAAAGCTTAATCGACTTTGGTTATATTGAATTAAAGTGAGATTGATTGTGTTTTCAATTAACAAGGTTTTCATTCTCTTGTTTGGGAATCAATGGCAATAAAAATTAAAATTGTGGCCCATGTTACCTTAATGAAGTGGAATGTCCTGAAAATTAGTTTTCCTCCTTTTTTATTTCTACTGTCGAAGATGCTGACTTTTGAAAGCACATCACTATGGAAGGATGAATTAAATGCCTTGTGGTTTTGGTAGTATACAGTTTTAACAGGGTTTGGCATAGCATTCAGGTTTATCAGGCATTTTGAATTTAGGATGTGCAATTCATCAGCCTGTTTCTTGCCAATTATATGGGCTTCCCTCTCAGTTTCTGGTTTGGCAGTAAGATAGCTGGTTCACCCTGCTGCAGAACTGCCTGCCAAGGAGACGTGGCCAGCTCTCTGCTTCCTGTCTTCTTCTTTGTCCTGGCCTTGCCTTTGCTAAAACTGCCAAGTCATAAACGCCAAAAGCTTCTTGCAGAAAGGTCAAGCTATTAAAGTTTGGAATTACCTGTGCCAATATTTGTAGTTCTTTTTATCTTTCGCTGTTTAGTGTAATGAAAAAAAAAAGTAGAAAACATCTGCCAGAAGACTATCTGGGACTTTTTGGCTAGTATTTATATGCTGCACTACTGCCAACTATTTAGGGTTAGTCAGCATAAGGTGTTTGAAGTAGAGTTCTATTTAAAACTGTGCTACACTCAGAAGAATTAAAATATCTCTAGTTTACCCTTTGTGTGCTCCGGATTTCACAGTCCTGCACATGCTAAATTGGCTTTTTCTCTGCAGGATATTCAGGAAGATTGCTCAAATAGGAAAGTGATGTTAATAATATCCCTTTGGAGACACTGGAGAAATAGATAGTGGGAATTCTAGTGTGTGTGTGTGCTCTTATATATTTTAGTAGTCACAGTTATAAAAATTATACTGTTAAGAATGTATTTGGCTGTCATATGCTTGAGAATTATTTTAATTTTTGGATGTATAAGGGATATACTTGGACCAACTGTATTCTTTTTGGACTGTGGGCAAGGCTTACTGCCCCTCCTTCAAAGTGCATGCATGTGCAAAACAGTTGCTTCACCTTCATTGTAGGCAGACAGTTGAATAGTCTTAAGTAACCTTCGTTCTCTGTCTGCAAGAAGCAGCGGCCAAACAAATATATCACTGATGCAGGCACACAGATCTCTTCACGAGATCTCCTTGTTGGCATAGCTTCTTATGCTAGCTTGGTTACAAAAGAAAATATATATTATTATATACCACCCCACTAAGCTTTGATATCTGAGTAGGGGCATATAAAGGCTGATTTGGACCCCAAGAAAGAATGACTTTGGGGGAAGTGGATATTCAGTAAGTTGTGCCTCCGTAATTAATAACTTTTTAGCATGTCATTGCTTTTCCTTCCACTTTTCCTTAAGACAACAGCTGGAATCTTCCTGGGGCTGAATTCAAAGTGCATTACATTTAAATGAATGGCATTTTAAGTGCATTGTGTGGTTATTTCTTGAACTGGCATGGACTGAATGTGTGACTGCATGTTTATTTAACTGTCAGCAGTAGAATCTATTGCTTTACTTCACTCTGAGGAACAATCTGGTTAAAGAACTGGTTTCTCTAAAAAGGAAGATGTGTTGGGTTGGGCTTTGCTCAGGTGTGCCCTGTGGTTAGTTTAACCCTTCTAGAGACAAAATGGTATGTACCTAGTTCCTGCTTGGGCATACACTAAATACTGTGGTTCATTCACAGTAAACGAGTATTAATTCGAAATGGCTGTAAAACGGTTTTGCTTTGTTTGAGAAATTATCAGTTACACAGCAGAGTAGTGCCATTAGTTCACTAAACAGCAATAATGAAAACTTGCCATTGGGTGCAGTGTTACAAATCACTCCTTTGATGATAAAGCAACCTTCCCTTTTAAACAGGTCTTACTGTTCAGCAATTTGTTTCTTCCTGTTGCCTCACACCTTCTAATTTGATTTGGCTTTTTAGGTAGATTGTCCTGTGGCTGTTCAAGTTTCACCGTAAAGCCTAGTAACGTTTTCAGATGTTGTGATGTAACAGAACTGTAGCGATTTGTGAGGATGTGAGCCTGAGTAGGTGGTTGCCAGAAGAAACACCTTGTTCATGTGTTTTACAAGGCAGCTCAAAGTCAAAAGGGCACTTTAGAGATAAACTAGCTATTGTACCATGATTCATTCATTAATCTACTCTTAGGCAGTAAATGAACACATGAATTTGGTATGCCTTGAGATTAAACCAGGTCAGAAAATTGAGGATTAAGGAGAAATGTAGCCTAACTGATGGAGCAACACACCGTATCATCAATGTAGTGCACTCTTCTAAATGGAATATAAGCTAAACGGTAGATCATTTATTTATTTACTTCATTTATAGCCTGCATTTGTCTCCAGTGAGGACCCAACATGGGTTACAAAGGTTAGAGTGTGTGTGTCTAGCCCAAAGTCACCCAGCAAGCTTCCATGGTATAGAGGGATTTGAACCGGTGTCTCATAGGTCCCTAGTCTGACTCTCTAACCACTGTGTTACATTACCTGACAGGGATACTCTAGTCTGGCCTAATCTCATTGGTCTCAGAAGCTAACAAGGGTTGGCCCTTGTAAGTATTTGGATGGGAGACCACCAAGGAATACCAGGGTTGCTCACTACGTAGTGGCAAACTACCACTGAATATCTCTTGCCTTGAAAACCCTATGGGATTGCCATAAATCAGCTGTGACTCAATGGCAAAAAAGCAGTTTTTAAACAACCATAGATTTTATTCCAATTTAATGTAAAAATGAAATTGTCTTAAAAATTGTTGTTAATAGTGAAAGGATACAATGATACAGTGAGATAGTATGTGGGTTTGTAATGACTCCCAGCTGTTCTTCCTGATTATTTTTTCTTATTCTTTGTTTGCTTATGCAGTACCATGGCTGTATATGGTGCCTTTATTTATTTAACTGTATTTATAGCCCTCCTTTGGGACTCAAGGTGGATTACAAAATATAAAAATAATTCAATCCGACAGGAAAGGGCTCCAATAAATATTGCAATAGGACTAGGATTACAAAATTGGAGAGCAATGCAAACAAAAAATCAAAACATGATATACCATAATGCAGAAAGTGGGTTACAAAGGTGGCGGTCACACGCGCAAGATAAACCGTGTGCGTGAAGTGAGGCTATTTGCTCCATAGGAATTTGACCCGCAGTGCGCAATCACACAGTCCTTGGAAGCTGCAGGCACAGCCTGCCACTGCATGATCAGATGCAACTGCAGGTGAGTCAAGGTTTGTTTGTTTTTTTGCTGTGTGTTTCCGGTGCACTTCAACGAGGGATTGATGATTCACATCTCCGCACTGAGGGCTCCCTATGCAGTGTGCGATGAGGTGTTACTGAGGTCAGGTGTTGGGGGGGGGGGGGGGAATGGCACGGCCTGATCAGACCATCCTGATGCTATGGGAGTGTGCTGGTGCAATCACACAGGGGAAAGTCCATCCATGGCCAGTAGCAACCCATTTGCTACCGGACTTTCCCTGGTGTCTTTTTACTCCGCTTCTGTGGCAGAGCAAAACGGGTTGCCAACGGGTACAGGGCGCTTCCCAGATGTTTGTGTCTGATCACACCTTTTAAATCTGCCCGGCATTTGCGCCTATGGCGCGGCTAATTTTGCATGTGATCGCGACCAATGATAGAAGATAATGCAGTAAAAGAATACATATGATAAACACGGCAATATGCTACCATCCTATTCTGTTTTGAAAGTTATCTCCTGAACTATTCCATTACAATGCTGTTGTAATCTCTTTCTAAAGATGACCTTCTGAACTGTTTTGTACTTTCTGCAGAACGACAGAAGTGTGAGGGCCTTCCAGACCTAACAGTTATGTAGTAAAAAGATGGAAGATCCTTACCCCAAGCTTACAGTGTTAAAAATACAGAATCAACAGAGGAAAAGGAGGGATGGATGGATTTGATTGGTTATTGCTGCAAATGTGGTTTTTAAGTATATAGAATCTTCATACAAGCTAGGAGCATAACTTAAACAGTTTGACTGTACAATCTACATACATTGCTGAAAAACAACTGTTTGAAGACTTCCAACAGGCTTGTAGTCCCTGAATCTGATAGGAAGCTGACAACAGTTAAATCTAATATGTGATTTCTTGTATGTAATGCTTAACCAGATATTTCCCCCAGTGTTTCATTTTTAAACAGAAAATTAATTCTGTAAGTTTAGTATGTGGACATGATTCATTTATAAAAGATTAAGTATAGACTAACTCATTTGTGATACTAAATTTGCATTTCACTTGAATAAACCAGGTTATTTTACAAAACAGGTGCTTACATAATAAAGAAAATTTATAATTTTTTCCAGATAGGGGATATCATAATGCCCTGACTATGAACTCTTCAGAGACTTCCAGAGTCCACCTTTTGAAACAAACTACTAGATCTTCTTAACTTATTTAAAACAAAGAGCCAGAGTTACTGCCAAGCCGTGTGTGTGTGTGTGTGTGTGTGTGTACTTACACAGACATTTTATTGAGTATTGAGGAAATACCTTTCTGGGAACATGTGCTTCTATCTTGATTATAGTTTTCCTTATTACTAAACTAGTGACTCATCTGCACACAGCATTTCCCACAGTGTTAACTGACTGGCAGATATACGTCATTACATCATTCTAAAGCACAATCCTCATTTCTAGGTAACTTTTTTCTAAATTTGTAACTGTCATACACTGTATTGTGTACAAGGCTACATGACTAACTCTCTCCTTAGTTTGACATAATCCTCATATGCTTAACTGGCTTCTATTCAGTTTATAAAAAAAGATCTGAATTCTCCCATGGTTTGGGGGTGGGGCAGTCTTAACTCTTGGGAGAATGCAGTGGCCAGCATCTTCTCTTGCCCATCTTCTCAGGAACATCTGTCTGCTGCTCCATAAGAACAGAGTGTGGAGGTGGATGGAGGCTCTCTCCCTGACTCATCAGTGGATGTGACCCAACAAAGTCTTCTGGGCTGGGTCAAGGACTTGGTTCAGAGTCAGGTGAAAATTGATCTCTGCAACTCTGCCAGGTTTAAAGAGAAATGAGCCTCCCCCCCCCAGCTACAGCATAGGAAGCATTATTTTTTACATCATTTATACCGCACCTTTTTCTCCAGTGGGGATCCCACGCAGCTTACATCGTTCTCCTTTCCTACATTTTATCTGCACAACAACCCTGTGAGGTACCGTATGCTGAATATGTGTGACTGGCCAAGGTTACCCAGCAAACTGCCATCACAGAATGGGGATTTGAACCTGGGAGTTCCAGATCCTAATCTGATGACTCTGACCACTCCATCACATTGGCTGTTTTGCTGTGCATAGGCATAAATCTAAGTCCAGTAGCATCTTTAAGACCAACAAAGTTTTATTCATGGTATAAGCTTTTGTGATGACCCATGAACTTCATCGTTTTCTCTGTATGTGCACAAAAGTTAATTTAGGGGTTTAAGTGGACAAAGTGCAGATTCATAAGAAGTGTATTTGCACACGGAAGCTTATATCGTAAATAAAACTTTGTTGGTCTTAAAGGTGCCACTGGACTCAAACTTTATTCTGCTACTTCAGACCAACATGGCTATGCTACCTGAAAGTACTTCAACAGATGCTCATAGGGCAGCAGATAACAAAGTGCCTCCTCCCTTTGCTTTTGTTCCACAAAAGAGAAAAAGAGTGAAAAATTATCAGCCTTGCTCTTCTCACAGTAATTCTACAGGGTATAAGATAGGCAGAGCCAGACAACATAGCCGTCTCCTGAACTAAAAGTCACTGGCATTGATTACTCTGTTTCCTCCTTACTGCCCAGATGCATCTCTTTCCTCAGGAAATTTTTCCTAAGCGGCTTCCAAAGGTTCTAATTCCCTTATTTAAATTATGATTGGAATACAAAGGGCCTCTGCATGGATGTATCTCTTCTTCCCCCATCACACACTGTGTTGGAAGGTACAAGGGGCTACAGCTGTGTGCAAGGACAAACCCTGGCACACATGAATGAAAGTATATTCAGCTTAATGGGCCCTCTGTGCAAATCATTGTAGAAAAACTGAACAGGAGCCCGAAAATGGTTGAGTGAGATCACACATTTTCCATAGTCAAAGATGACAAGTTCTGGTCTCTGTGGTTAATTTCGTTTGCATTGTGCCACTGTCCTGAGATAATATGGCCTGCAGAATTTTCTTCATAATCGTACCTCTTCTCATGGCCCATAACTGTCAGCATTTGTTTTGTCTCCTTCCTTAATGAACAACATGAGTTCTGTTATGGCTGTTCAGCATACTGTTTTACATTAAATGTTTAAAGATGCTGAACTGCAGGCTGTGGAAAGTCAGTAGTTCAGCAGTTCGAGACCCGGGTGCTGCAAGACGGAGTGAGCTCCCGTCTCTAGTTTCAGCTCCTGCCAACCTAGCAGTTCGAAAGCAAGAAATTGCAAGTAGATAAATAGGTACCACTTTGGTGGGAAGGTATCAGCGTTCCGTGCGCCTTGGTGTTTAGTCATGCCGGCCACATGACCACGGAAACGTCTTCGGACAGCGCTGGCTCTTCGGCTTTGAAACGGAGATGAGCACTGCAACCCTAGAGTCGGACTCGACTGGCTTTCGAGCAAGGGAACCTTTACCTTTACCTTTACACATCTCTAGCTGTTGCCATCTTGCTTCTCTTGGCAGTGATGTTTTTTGTAAAGGGATGCTCTAGGCTGATCCTGCATTGAGCAGGGGTTTGGACTAGATGGCCTGTATGGCCCCTTCCAACTCTGTGATTCTATGATTCTGTGATTGTTAGTTTAGTAAAGATAAATTGACTCCTTTTATGTGTTCTTAAGCTCTGTATCTTAGGCAGCATAGTGAAAAATTTAGGATGGTTACCTAATGTGGTGACCCAGACACTTCATAGTTTTCTCTGTATATCCACAAAACTTAATTTAGAGATTAAAGTGGACAAAGTGCAGATTCATATAATCACTTGTTTTCCACTCCACATGAGTTAAAATATGTGCACAGTAAATCAGCTGTGTGAATTGGCTGCTAAGAGCTGGTGGCTTGTGTATGTCCTGTGAGAGAATCCATGCAGTCCAAGATGTTGATTCCTTTTCTCAAAGCAGTTGATTCAGAGTTGGGTCACACAAACTGTGCTGATTTAACATCAGGTATTAACTTGCACTTGTCAGTGAGCCATATCACTTGATGTTAGTGGGGGGAAGTGTTCATACATTTTAATGAGTGATCAAATATCGAGTAAAGATAAATTAAATGAAGTTACATACAGGTAAATCAGCTGTTACTGCGAAACTCAACAAATCGCAGGAACCAGGTTGCCCTGGTGCCTAGAACTTTCGTTGTGGCGTCTTGTATTTTGAGCATTGATTTTATTGTAGCATTTCTTGGCAATTCTTGGTCGAAGCACGAAGTTTATCATTTCCCATCAGAAGATTTTGCTTTATGACGCAAGAATAAACATGCACAAAGTTCCTGTCACGGCTTGTTTCATTTCTTAGCCAGTTGCTTCCAGTACTGGCTCAAATATTCACGTAAATGGAACTTTTAAATGCAGTAATGGAATTGTGAGAAATTGGGGAGAAGTTTGGCTAGGGTTAGAGGTTACCTTTTGTTGTGGTGATGACAGCCAGGATTACCCCTATGTTTATTTATATACTATACTACAACACTTGTATCATAGCTTTAATAAAATTATGACAAACTATTAAAGGGTTATTATTAGGTTTCGTGGTAGCAATCGTTAGACAGTTTGCGCATTAAAATATAATACCCTGAAGGCTGAAAAATGACTCTGGCTCCTAAATTTTTGGTCTGGCTCCTAGAGCCAAAGAAAGCTTGAGTGTTGATGAAACTTTCAGTCTGGGTAGAAAACATAGTCTACATGGATCAGAAAGTCCTACGGATGGTTTTATGGACCGCTGTTCTTATGCAGGCTTTGTTTATTGCTGTCCAGTTTCCTTAGGCCCTGACCTGGATGGCCCAGGCTAGCCTGATCTTGTCAGATTTCATAAGCTGAGTAGGGTCAGCCCTGGTACTTGGATGGGAGACACCAAGGAAGTCCAGGCTCGCTACACAGAGGCAGGCAATGGCAAACCACCTATTTTACTCACTTGCCTTCAAAATCCGACAAGGTCATCGTAAGTCTGTTGCGACTTGATGGCACTTTACAGCACCACCCTTTTGCTTAGACTGGTGGATTTCACACTTTCCCCCTCTCTTTCTTCCTCTGTTGGATCCTGACATTGATCGTATGTTTATAATTTTGGTTGCATATGAAAGCTACTACAGCATGAGACAAGCAGAACAATTAATCTTAAGTGTTTCCAAGACAAACAGTTTCAAAAGTTGTTGTAGATTTTCCGGGCTGTGTATGGCCGTGGTCTTGGCATTGTAGTACCTGATGTTCTCCCTCTGAGGTGGAGGCCATCTTGTGGGTGATCCCCATCCATCATTCTGGGAGGCAGGAACAAATCAAACTTCCTGTTTCCTGTGGTGGGAGTCACCCTAGGCTCAGTTTCTTTCCTGCCTCAATAGGGAGAGCAGCTTGCTAGGTTTTCTTGTCTATCAACCTTACTATTGTTCTTCGTTTTTTGACTCTTTCTGTCTTCCCAAATTTGTCCGCTTGGGAGAGGCGCCTTCGACGTCCCAACTCCTTTCGAACGCAACTCACTCTTCCTAGATTTTGACAGGAATACAGGAGAGCGCCGTGGGGTAATAGCAACAACAATAGACAGCCCTTTCGTAGAGGAGCCTTCAACAACAACAACAGGTTCTCAAGACAAAAAAATTTCCGGAAGGACAAGGGGGATAAAACCCCCCAAACAGCAAGAGCATGACTACCAACAACCCCCAGTGGGGGGATGTCTGACGCTATTCAGTCAGACCTGGTCCGAGTCCCAGCCAGACCCTTGGACCGTGGGAGTAGAGTCCGAAGGGTACAAAATAGAATTTTTACAGTTTCCCCCTCAAAGATTTGTCACATCTCCGATTCACAACAGCTCTGTAAAGCGAGACAGAACATGGTCTGCAGTACTTCATCTTCTAGAGATACAAGCAATAGAACCAGTCCTGGTGAGCCAACACAGACAGGGAGTGTATTCCGTCTTTTTCACGGTCCCCCAAAAGAATGGGGACTGGAGAGCAATTTTAGATCTGAAGTTTGTGAACCAATATGTTGCTCCCAAACATTTCTGCATGGAGCCACTCCGGTTAATTGCAGAATCTCTCCAACCAGGGGACTTCCTGGTATCAATAGATCTCATGGAGGCCTATATGCACATTCTGATCTTTGCCCCGCACAGGAAATTTTTGCGTTTTTGCTTGGGAGATCAGCAGTTCCAGTTCAGTGCCCTTCCCTTCGGGCTCTCATCAGCTCCCAGAGTATTTACAAAAATATTGGTACACCCCATCGTACACCTGAGGGAAAGGGGTGTCCACATTCACCCGTAACTAGACGACCTGCTGGTAAGATCAAGGACCCTGGAACAATCTCTGAAAGACTTGAACAGGACACTACATTGTCTCCAGAAGTTCGGTTTCCTGACAAATATGAACAAAAGCTCCTTGAAACCATCTTGATGCCTGGAGCATCTAGGAGTAGTCATAGACACAAGAAGGAAAAAGTTGTATCTTCCTCTCCAGAAGGCGCGGAAAATTAAGGCCTTGGCCAATCAGATCATTTCAGCACGGACGTCTTCTCTGTCCATCCTTACCAAAATGATGGGTCTAATGGTGGCTGCCTTCGACACTCTGCAGTGGGGAAGATTCCATTCCAGGCAACTCCAGATTTTCTTGAGACCATTCCAGTATTCCATTACAACAAGGCTGGACATCTCCCTGAAAGTGCCATTGCAAGTAAAGATGAGCCTACGTTGGTGGTCCAATCTGTCCAACGGGAAATTCTTTTGGATCCAAGAGAGGATTCAAATGTTCACCGATGCGAGTAGAGGGATGGGGAGCCACTCTCGAGAATCAACCAGCGCAAGGCAGATGGTCCACAGACGAACAGACCTTGCCAATCAATCTGCTAGAACTACGTGCGATCTGGCTTGCTCTACAATACTTTGCAGCCCAGATCGTGGGGAGTCATGTTCTCGTTCACATGGACAACATTTCTGCAAAGGCGTACCTGAACAAATAGGGAGGGTCCAGGTCCTCAACCTTGCACAGAGAGGCGACCAGAGTATTGAAATGGGCAGAAATCAACTTAGCCTCAATTCAAGCAGAACATGTGAAGGGAGTAGCGAATACCCAGGAGGACTGGTTGAGTCGTCAGGAGATCCAGGAGAGCGAATGGGCCCTGAACAGAAGGATATTTCACTTGATAATGATCAGCCTGGGCACTCCCATCATAGACCTCTTCGCGTCTCCGGCCAACGCTCAATTATCGAGGTTTTTCACATGATACTTTAATCGTCAAGCGGAAGCCACAGATGCCCTGACAGCACCGTGGCCCAGGGATCTCCTATATACTTTCCCACCACTGCCAGTCTTACCCAAGCTTCTAAGGAGAATACAGATACTTCAGGCAGAGGTTATAGTGGTAGCTCCGTTCTGGTCGAGGCGGCCATAGTTTACTTCACTGCAGGAGATGGCGGTACAACCCCCACTAACACTGCCAGTGGACCCAGACATGCTGTTGCGAGGCACACTCAGACATCCCAGTCCAGAGTGGTTCTATCTAACCACGTGGAGGTTGAAAGGAGTAAGCTCCTGAAGTTGGGCTATGGTCAACAGGTGGTTGAGATGATGTTGGCATCCCAAAAATCATCTACTCTGCGGATTTACAATTGCACTTCGAAAGTAAGATGGTCACAGAAGAAGAAGGTTGACCCTCTACGTCCCAAGATTAGGGACATATTAAACTTCCTACAAGACAGAGTTGCGAATGGTTTGACAGGCAATACTCTCAAACATCAAATCGCAGCTCTTGCTACAGTTCTACCTCGTTTCAAAGACCTGCTGATTTCTCAGCATCCCCACGTGATCAGGTTTCTGAAGGGTGCATCTCTCAAGAATCCTCCGATCAAACACGGATTTCCTACATGGAAATTAAACACAGTGCTCAATGCATTGACAAAGAGTCCCTTCGAACCATTAAAGGATGTAACTTTGAAGTTTCTTAGGATGAAGGTTTTATTTTTGGTAGCGATAACATCTGCTAGAAGAATCTCTGAGCTGGGAGCTCTTTCTGTTCGATCTGACCTATGTGTATTTCACAGGGATAAAGTCGTTTTGAGGACGGATCCTGCATCTGTCCAAAAGTCATCTCATTCTTCCATAGGAACCAGGAGATTTATCTTTCGTCCTTCTCACCTAATCCAGTACATGCACAGGAAAAGCTGTGGCACACCTTAGACGTCAGGCGGGCGTTAAAATGTTATATTATCAGGATGGCACTGTTTAGAAGGACGGAAGCAATGT
Organism: Gekko japonicus; assembly: GCF_001447785.1. Taxonomy (NCBI): domain Eukaryota; kingdom Metazoa; phylum Chordata; class Lepidosauria; order Squamata; family Gekkonidae; genus Gekko; species Gekko japonicus. The sequence goes on along the minus strand of NW_015175362.1, from coordinate 527,418 downwards.
TTGTGAACATCTCTCCTCATACGGGGAGAAAAATGTCAAATTCCACTTTAAGCTTGACTATCAGGACGTGCATAGTTGAAACGTAGAAAAGCTCGAACCAAAAGGTTCCAGAAGGCATCACAGCGCATTCACTACGTAGCGCTTCCACGAATGCAGCGCTGTCTAACAGAGCTTCGGTGGAAGAGGTATGCAAGGCCGCTACATTGTCATCGCTGTTGACTTTCATCAGACACTATAAAATCAATATCTATCCCTCGGCTGATGCAGCCTTTGGGAGGCGAGTGCTGCAATCTGCACTTCCTTCCGATGACGACCTCCCTCCCAACATTTAGGGATACTGCTCTGGGAGGTCCCACAAGATGGCCTCCACCTCAGAGGGAGAATGACCATTGGTACTCACCGTGAAGGGCCCTTCTCCTCCCCTTCTTTCTTACCAGTTACTGTTACTTATTTTCAAGAGAAGAGAGTCATTCCGGAGATTAGCAACTCAAGTTTGTAACTCCTTCCTGTTATTGTTCTGTGGTTAATTTTCTTTTCTGTGTTATAGTGGTTAATATGCTATACTAAAGTTTTTTAGTGAGGTTCTTTACATTAATAGTATTGCTTTCCTAAAAGTCTACCTCAAATGGCATTTTGCTTGTCGAGACTTTTGAAACTATGTTGTCGGAGGCTTTCACAGCTGGAGTTCATTAGTTGTTGTAGATTTTCCAGGCTGTATGGCTGTGGTCTTGGGATTATAGTACCTTTGTAGCACTTTGTAGTACCTTCGCCAGAAGCTGTGACTGGTATCCTCAGAGGTATAACACAGAAAGATGGAGTACTCTCTGTGTCAATGTGAGAAGGAAAATGGTAGGCAGGTAATTTATATCTACTCAGGAAGGTGGGGTAGGGCTGAGTCATGTAGGAGTTTCTCAGGCTGTGATATGCTAATAGAGGAGATTTCCTGAGGAGGTTCTTTTGCATATGGATTGGCTGTTGAAAATTCTAATCTTCTGTAGTGCAGTTGTAAGATGTAGAGCATCAGAGATTCAACACATTTCATCAACAAAATCAGTCCTCTGAAACTCAACCCACAGGACATACTGGTCAGTTTTAATTTGGCATCTCTTTTTACCAAAGTTCCAGTAAAAGACACACTAACACTTGTGAATCAGATTTTTCCAGAGGACATAACAGCCTTCTTCCATCATTGTTTGACAACCAGTTACTTTGATGGGATAATGAATTCTATGGATGGGGTTGCCATGGGACGCCCTCTCAGCCCGGTAATAGCAAACTTCTACATGGAACATTTTGAAAAAAACAGCTTTAGAATCTGCACCTCACAAACCTACAGTCTGGTTCCGGTACATAGGTGATACCTTTATCATTTGGAGCCAAGGAGAGAGAGAATTGATGGAGTTTTTAGACCACCTCAACAACATCCACCCAAACATACAATTCACCATGAAAAAAGAAATCAAGGATAAACTCCCATTTCTAGATATTATGGTCATCTGCAAAGCTAACCTTCAATTAGGCCACAAGGTCTACAGAAAACCAACTCACACAAATCATTATTTACACAAGAACTCTAGTCACCACTCTTAGCAAAAAAGAGGCATAATCAAAACATTAGTAGACTATGCAAGACAGATATGTGAACCACACTTTTTCAACTATGAACTAAATCATCTAAACCACGCACTTCAAGCAAATGGCTGCTCCAAGAGTGAAAGCAGAAGAGCGATTAAACCAAAGGTAAAACAAACAATTGAGGAAAAACAGTCTCCCACAGGAAGTGTTTTTGCCATATATCAAAGGAATCACTGATCAAAGGAATCACTATGAAAAAATACAACCTACAAACAGTATTCAGACCCACCAGAAAAATACAACAGATGCTACGATCAGCAAAACACCAAGGAGACCCCCTCACTTCTGCAGGAGTATACTGCATACCCTGCAGTTGTAGACAGGTTTACATCGGGACCACACAGCGTAGCATCCAGACAAGAATAAAAGAACATGAAAGACACTGCAGACTTGGCCGGCCTGAAAAATCAGCAGTGGCTGAACATAGCCTAACTCAAACAGGACACCGTATCTTATTCCAAGACACTGAATTGCTGGAAAACACATCCAATTACCATGTTAGATTACACAGCACTACAGAAGATTAGAATTTCATCAGCCAATCCATATGCAAAAGAACCTCCTCAGGAAATCTCCTCTATTAGCATATCACAGCCTGAGAAACTCCTACATGACTCAGCCCTACCCCACCTTCCTGAGTAGATATAAATTACCTGCCTACCATTTTCCTTCTCACCTGGCGAAGGTACTACAAAGTGCTACAAAGGTACTATAATCCCAAGACCACAGCCATACAGCCTGGAAAATCTACAACAACTAATGAACTCCAGCTGTGAAAGCCTCCGACAACATAGTTTCAAAAGTCTCGACAAGCAAAATGCCATTTGAGGTAGACTTTTAGCCTCTGTTTTATCATTTTAGTCCCCAAAATATTGTATTTTGACCAAACCAATGATAATTTATCTCTAAACTAGTACTAGTGCTGTATAAAGACATTTGATATAATGAAATGCGATGAATTAGATAGCAATTTTCCTTATTCTCTGAAGGATTCTAGCAGCTGACCTAACTCACTTGGGAATAAGACATAACCAGTAACAATGTTTGTTTTTGAACTGGTTATACTTATAGACCTTGATCCAGAGAACATTTGGTTTGCTACTGGAGTTAACTGCATTCTTTCAGGGCTTCTTTTCTGTAAATTGTTGCTTTAATTTATCTGGGAAGTCCATATAAACATTTTCCCCTTAACTTACTCTTCATACCATAATGCCTTCTTGAAGACGACGAAGATATATTTACATTTGCAGTGGACATAAAAGTAGAAAATCAACTTTTCCAGCAACATATTATCAAATCTATACATTTAAACATTTTTTTTGGGGGGGGGGGTGTTGCTGGTCAGGACCAATACAGCAAGCAACTTTGTAACACTTACAAGTAATAATAATGATGGCAATCCAGCTCATGTTTGTGATTACATACTCTCCTAGCTCTACTTGTGTTGAGACAGCTGTATGGAATCCCCTCTGTATGAAGGGAAGGTTCCTGAGAGGATTTTGGGTCCATTTCCTTTCTCCCCTCTAACAATAATTTTGTTTTAGATGTGTGTGGGTAAAGAATCAGTCCATTTGTAGAATCTTGAATCTATTAAAAGAACCAACGTTGGTATTTTTAGTATGAATTACCTGGAACTGATGGGAATCTGTCAAGTTACCTCACTGTGCAAATACATTGTGGGTGGAGGGAATGAAAGTGGACAAACGAAGCTCTATACATATGCTTTGTGGCTGTTGAAATTGTTCACCTGTGACCATACAGTTAGGGCTGCTGCTTACATTACAATTGCTTTGTCGTGTTAGCATCCCTCCAGACCATTCACATGTTTGAAAAACGTGATTAGGGAAGGCAGAACAAATGTATCGTGCTCAGTTGGAGGTTCCCGTCCTTCTAGTTTCTCAGTGAGGAAAAGATGGGGTAACAATTTAGCTTTCTATTTTACCCATTGTCCCTGGAATTGTTAACATTTGTAGATTTTTTTGCAGTTCGTATGGCCACAGATAAAGCAGGGGAGATGCACCACATGCAAAAATGAATGCTGTATTTCTGGACTAGAGTGGGAATGTAGAAGCCTCTGCAAAAGTGCAGCACTATAGTGCTTATGCTTTCCCACACCATTGATCACTGCTCAGGAATGACCACCTGTAAATATCCTTGTTGACAGCCTGGAATTGGAAAGTGGTGGGTTGCTGGGCTTTCCCCCTACCAAAGCAAGCCAGAATATGGGTGATATAAGCAAGGGCCAATTGAATCACTGCAGCTAGAGGCAGGGAGTTGTGGAGATGGAAGCATTTCTTTATCTTCCTCCAGGGTTCTGAAGTCTGGAATATATTGGTTCTTCCACCTGTGGGGTGTGTCTATAAAGAACTTCATTGTGTGTCACACCCATAGGATTGAGAAACATTGCCTTAAGCTACATTACATGTTTTTCCCCCTCATGTGGTTTTAAAAACTTATTTTCCAATTATTTTCTTATTTCATTATCCTTCCTATATCAGTTTGCAGGATTTCTAGTTCCTGATTCTCAAAAATCTCTATTATCCTTTATCTTAACTAATGACTGTGGATTCTCTTTATATTATGGCACTTCTGTATCATATCTTGGTTACTTTTTCAGGTCTTTGTCGTCAACTTGGCTAAAAGGTTTAAAACTGCTTTCCCACAACCCTTTTCACTAGTCATGCCAGGGTTTCTTTGCTTGAAAAACTTATTAGAATCAGTTTTTGGAGACAAATGGCAAATGTAAGATTCAAGTATATTTAAGTGTATTACAGTACAGTCCTAAATTGTGAAATCCTAAGATTTAGAAGGATTTAACTGTTTTAAGATCGCACTATTAGTGTGCCTATCCTACAGACATACCGAATAATATGTTGTTGATTATTCATAAACATGGGAAGTTATTACTTCATTGATTGGTTTCCCTGTTCTGCCATGTATTTAGTTCCAGTTAATACCATTAGATATTAGAAATTTCAATGAGGGATTCTCCTAGGGTTGCCAACCTCCAGTTATGGCCTGAAATTCTCCTGGGACTACAGCTGATTTCCAAACTACAGGTATCCGCTCCCCTAGGTGAAATGCAAGTTTCGGAGGACAGATTTTTAGCAGGGATGTCAAACATATGGACCATGAGCCAGAACCAGCCCATCCAGGGCTCTTATTCAGCCCGTGAGCAGTTACCTTTATTGCCAGATGACAGAGGCTGTGCATTATGTCCCTATATACTGTCGCATTGCTAATGCATAATGGGCGGTGGAAGTGGGAGGGCAGGCATCAGGGAGATACTGTAAGAGTGTTAATGTTTTAAGCATGTTTATATGTTGAGTGTCCTTTACAAAGCCTGTGTCTCCAGTACCTGGCATTACATTTTATGGTACATATGGCCTGGCAGGACAAAGTGACATTTATGTCAGATAAGGCCCTGGTAACAAATGATTTCAACATATCTGTATGGTATACCACTGAGTTGCCTCCCCTTCCCAAACACTACCCATTGAAGGCGGCATACGAAATATCCAGGAATTTCCAAAGCCAGAGTTGGCAAGCCTAGATTTTGCTTGCATCAAAGTGTGAACTGTTTACAGTAATATCCTTTTAGCAATGCAGTTTCTTTGAGATCCACTGCTCTTCCTTTATGAATGGGACCATGTCAGTGCAGTGTGGATAGCCACTTAGCCAGTCTATTTTTGTTGATTTAATTAACTCATCTTATTCATATTTTAATACAGGTAAAAATGTGTGTCTGTTGAAGTAGAAGTATTTTTTAGCATTCAGATATCTTTGGATCATGCCCCTGGTTGCTGAAAAAGCTGAGGAAAGCAGATTATATCTTTGCCTCAGGACGATATGCAATAGCAGCAGCTACTGTCAAAGGAGGCAAAGGTCTGAAATCTGTGAGAATCTGAGTGCTTATAAACAGTGTATGTGTCATAAAGGAGGGAATGTAAAGACTTGCAGCTGAAGCTGTATCATCAGGTATGAGTTCTGTCATAAAAAGGGTTTGGCATAATTACAATATATAAGCCTAGCTCTTTTAAGACACTCTTCATCTGATTTTCTTTCGGGCATTTTATTTTAATGTCTTTGAAAAATTATACATAAAGTTGCAACGTCAACACGGTCCTTACACATGCTGTATTCATGTGGAATATTATCTGGCTATGTATATAAATGTGGCAAGCTGAAACAGGATTGTGAAATGGAAGAGAAATTGACATAGTCTGGAAACAAAAAGCGTGCAAGTTGAACATGTGTATGTAGGCACTCTTGTGGCCTGTTGATAGGGGGTCTCTGAATAAAATATATGGCTCGAATCTGGGCTGTCCTCTCCCCTCAGCAAAACAAAGTAAACAGTCAGTATTGTAGGCCAGTTTACGACTTTTTAATTCCAGAGTAGTAGTCATGTTAGAGCAAAATTAAATAGGAACCTGGTGGCCTCTTTGTGTTGCTTTAGTTCAGTGGGAGATGGCAAGTGGAGGAAACTAGTGATCACAAATCACTTACACATTACTTTATGTCTGGATTCAGTGTGATTAAAATGAATTGATGTTACTTAAAACAGCGCCATAAATATTTTTTTTTTATTTGTTAGTGACCATAATTAAAGTTCTTCTAGAGTGAGGCTGGGGGTAGATACCTGTGGGTTATTAAAATATACATTAGAAAGCTTCACTATCACATATTTAATCTCTACAATCCATAGAAGCAAAAGCATGACTTCAAAAATAGCAGGTGATAAATCTTACAGCCCAGTCATAGCATGTTTCTTCTGAGGAAAGCCCTACTGGATTCAGTGGTGTTTACTTCCAAGTGAGTGTGCAATGGATTTCAGCCTTAGACCCAGCCACATGATGTGTGGGGGGAAGGAGATTCAGTCTTCCTCTGTACCATTTTCCTGACAGAAATCAGCCACATGGGGTGTTATTTGCCTTGTTGGGGGCAGCATGTGCCAATGAATGTTCCATATACAAGCCCCCAATGGGGCCAAAGTGCCCCAGTGGCCTTTTCAGGCCAGGAAAATAGTGTGTGTATGTTGGAAGCGAAAACCACTTAGGTAAATCTAAAGCCAATCCAAATTAGGCCCCACAGTGCTTGGTAAGTTTCTCCACAGCTATTTTTCTCTACCTGACTTGGGGCAAAAAGTCTTGTGTAGTTGTAGCCTTAGTAATTTGTTGTCAGGGGAAACAAAACAAATTGTTGTCTTCCTGCCTTACTTGTGATTCTCCCAGAGGCATCTGGCCGGCCATCACTAGAAACAAAGTGCTGGGCTTTTCGGATTTTGCAGGGATCTTCTTACATTCCTGTGTTAATAAATCTTGAGTCTGAACATTGCGTTGTATTGTTCCAAGGGCCAAGTTTGAAGAAGAGTTACCTATGGAATCTGAGAAGATGCAATAAGATGCCTGTGTTAGAACCTGTCAGGAGGTTTGCCCTGAATAGAATTTCTAATACTAGAGTTTGAAAAAATTAAAAAGAATACCAGATAGTTTGTAATATACAGGAGAACAAAAATCCTGGCTTGTGTACAATTCATTGTGTATGATTGATTTGGTCATGGCCTCCTGTGTTTAAGAAGAATGGGTTTTATGGTGATAAACACCAATAAATTCAAGGCTAAAAAACTGAAGGGTCACTAGTAGCATGTAGGTGGGGGAGATTTTGGGAAAAAACTTTGCTTCTGCTTTTAGCAAATAGTTGCACACATATGTTTAATATTTTTTCACTCTTGCTATAATAAAATTTACTAAATAATCTAACACGGAACAAATCACGGACTTTTAAACTATTCTTTCCGAGGAAAGAAAGATATGGATTAAGAAAATAAGTGATGCCACACATTCATGCATCAGGAAGAAGAGAGCAACAAACCACAGAGGGCTTATGTCCTAATAAACACCTTAGATTTAACATTGGCCTCTAGGGAATAATTTCATTTTCTCAGGCATTTATGAAAGAATTTGGGAGTCGTGGGATTTCAAACAAAATGTACAAAGTAGCCAAGGATAAAAAAAATTCAAGTCATATGATACATGATTTGAAACACAACTCCTGTAGGGAATTGAGTAGTTGCAAAAAAAAAAAAATGTGCAGAAAAAAACAGCAGTTTTGAAAATAACAATATTCTTCATTCCTAACAGATTTCAAGACAAACACTTAAGATACTTGGTCTTTATAATCAAATAAAGCACTTCTTTACACAGTTGTTTTACTCAACAATTGAATGGAACACTATGTTGAATGGATTGACGACACTTAACACACACACAGAGACACACACAGAAATATCCCCCCCAATTAGTAGCAAATTTTACCTTTTTTGCATGCTCTGGTTTTGTTTTAAAGAATGTGGCTGTGAAATGGATGGAAAGAGAGATGCTGTGAAATGGGTGGAAAATCTGAATGAGATTGTGCATGTGCAGTTGGCTTTTTAGTACAATCATGTGTGGCCCCATTAAACAGTTTGTTGAAATTCAGCCTAATTGATCGGAATGGTGGCTGCATCACGAGCTTACCAATGTGAGTGAGCATCTCTGAAAAACTACTACTAGAGAATTTTCTGGCAATCAGTATTGGAAGGTTATTTGTCACTCTGATTTATAAGCTGAATGTGTGATTGGTTTGATTGAGAAACACTGCATTTGAGAAGTTCTCTCTTGTGTTTGATCCATTAAAGACAATTTGAATATGCACATCATAGCTGTAGTAGATAAATGATGAACCTGCAAGTGTGAACCAACTCTTAATAAAATGATACTATTCTTCATTTCCCTGTCAGCTCATGTAAGTAGCTGCCAGTGTCCTTTGTGAACTTTGGAACATGTTTGAAGAGACAAGAGTACCCTTTTAGATCTTATTGCTGGGGATGTTTATCTTGAATACATTTTAAAGTTAATATGAATAATCATCAATAAAATTTAAACATAACAACTGAAATGTACAACCACCTAAGTTTTTTTGTTGCCCGTCTGTAACTCATTATAAAGCAGCTTCTTGGTAAATATGTTGCTTGTTTCTACTGACTGGTTCTTCTGCTGTTTTGTTAACAGGCACAAATTCCTTAATGACCCCCGGAATAACCACTCAGTGTTTTTATGAAGCTTCTGCAGAAGGGACTAGTAAGCAATTAGGATTCAGCTAATCCTTCTATCAAGTATCCAGGATGAGTTTAGACCAGTGGTTCTCAACCTGTGGGTTGTGACCCCTTTGGGGGTCGAACGACCCTTTCACAGGGGTCGCCTAAGACCATCGGAAAATACAAATTTTCAATGGTCTTATGATAGCAATGAAAATAATTTTATGGTTGGGGGTCAGCACAACATGAGGAACTGTATTAAAGGCTCGCGGCATTAGGAAGGTTGAGAACCACTGGCTTAGACACTGTAATAGCCTAGTTGGGCTATTAAATGGCATGTATACAGTGACTTGAGGAAGTGGGAGAAGGAGACCTATGGAGATACTTTGATACATAAGAAGAGCCCTGCTGCATAAGGCCAGTGGTTTCACATAGTGGTGAACCAGTTACACATAGTGGTGACCAGTTGCCATGGAGGACCAACAAATAGGACCTAAAGGCCAAAATGCATGCCCTGATGTTGCCTTCTGGCATTGGTATTCAGAAATTACTGTATCTGTGTATCGAGGTTCCTTTCAGTCACCATGGCTAATAGACAGACTCATGGTCAATGGCTAATCCCCTTTACAAGCCAGCTTTGCTTGTGGCCATCACCACATTCACTGGCAGTGCATTTCACAATGTAATTTGTCATCGGATGAAGAAGTACTTCCTTTTTATCTGTCTTGAATCTACTGACAATCAACTTTAATGGGTGACCCCAAGTTCTAGCATTATAGGACATGGAGGAAAAGTTGTCTGTACCCATTTTCTCAACCCCCGTGCATACTTGTATAAGCCTTTATCAAGTCCCCTTTAGTATTTTTTTCTAAAGTGAAAAGCCCAAAACTCTCCAGCCTTTTTTATTATGAAAGGTGCTTCAACACTTTAATCATCTTGCTAGTCCTCCTACACTTTTCTCAACTCTGCTAGATCCCTCCCCTGCCCCAATCTGGTGACCAGAACTATACATAAGGCTGCGCCATGTATTTATTCAAGGGCATTACAGTATCAGCTGTTTTACTTTCAACCCCTTTTCCTAATAATTCCTAATGTGGAGTATGTCTTGTCACTGCTGCTGGATGTTGAGTTGACAGTTTTGTCAAGCTATCCACTACATTCCCAAGAGCTCTTTCTCTTTCAATCTCAGCCAATTCAGACCTCATCTATTTAAAGCTGGGATAAGAACATAAGAGAAGCCAATGTTGGATCAGGCCAATGGCCCATCTAGTCCAACACTCTGTCACACAGTGGCCAGAAATACGAGGTACCATCAGGAGGTCCATCAGTGGGGCCAGGACACTAGAAGCCCTCCCACTGTTGCCCCCCCAAGCACCAAGCATCACCTGCCTCAGCCTGTGAGTGGCTAATGTTGAGTTGGCAGTTTTGTCAAGCTATCCACTACATCCCCAAGAGCTTTTTCCCCCCGCCATGAATCACTTTACATTTACCTACATCAATGTTCCCTCTAAGCTATGGAGTCTTGTGAGCAAAAATTCTACTTTGTAAGCTACTAGCATTAAAGTTGTGAGTGAGTGATTTGGCTGCTGCATAAATTAGTTTGCTCTGGAGCCATCCTTCCTGAGCAAAGACAAAAATGTGTGAGCCGGAGGCTAAAAAACTGTGAGCTGGCTCAAACTAACTCAGCTTAGAGGGAACAGTGACCTACATAGAACATAATTTGCTATGCAGTCACCCACTGAACCAATTTAGAGCAATCCTTATGGAGCTCTTCAAGACCTTGAGCAATCAGCACTCAAATCTGCTCTCAGGAGGGAGAGCTTTGGTTCTGCAGGCATGCCTCAAAGGGAAGAATCAAGCAAAGGCGAGGGTCTTCTGCTCATTTCTCTTCTGATCATTGTGCTTGGCAGCTCAGTGGTGCCTTGGCAACTTTTTTCCTTTCAGTTTTCTTTCCCATCTTTAAGTCCCTGTTCACCTCTTCTGGTTTGTAACAAAATGATTATAGGTAGAGTTGCATGGTTAAATTTCGTAGCCTTTGTTTTTCTTTGTATTGTCTCTCCCCCAGGTTGTATCCTCTTTTTGTATATGCTTGCTTCCACATTTATCATCTGCATTGTGCTAGCAATCGGGACTGCCTCACATGTTACAATTTATTTATTTTTTGTGCTTGGAGATGACCACTGAATAGGGAAACATCTGTTCAGTTTACCATATAAAATATGGCACAAATATATCTAGCAGCTATGCTCGTTTTAATTAACATGCTTACAGCTTTTCCCCTGCATTTCGCAAACTATGATACATGTACATTCCTATACAGAAATGATTTCTGCTTGGAAAAATTGTAATGTATGAATCTGCCCTCAGGCAGCAGTACATGTTACATGCATATGCAAGTACGAAAAGCCTGGTGGCTGCTTTTCCCATAGAATAAAGACTTTGTGAGGGCTTGATATTGAGTGGGAAAGCAATGCCGGTTGATCAGACATTTCCCTACCCTCCTGTTGCAGAAGTTGCTTTTACTTAGCAAAAGCAGCATTTGAGCCATAATTATACACCTGTGTGTAGCATGTAATTCAATCCTCAATGTTCTGATAAAATTTGATACATATTTCTAATTGACAGTGACATTAAAAACTATTTTTGTAATGCTTCATCTATATCATGCCTGTTATACCAAGGATTGCTTAGGGCCAATTCACACATTGCAAAGGCCATTTGGTTGATTTGTACACCTGGTCTAGAATTCTCCACACATGACCTCCAAATTCAGTTGGAAACATGGCATGCAGGAGAGGGGCTTCAGCCTTCCCACATTTGTGTCATTTTTCTGACTTGAAATGCCCTGGGGAAGCCACTCTTTGCTATGTTGGGGAAACTTAACATGCAGCCACCAGTAGACATAAGTTTCCCCAGTGGGGCAAATAGCAACACCCTGAGGCCATTTCAGTTTGGGAAAATGGGCATGGTAAGTTTAAGTTACCCTCTCCCTGTGTGCTGTGGTTCTAATCCAAATTGGGCCCACATTGGCAAGGTTTTTGCATTCCCAGTGAAGAACTCTTGGTGTCATCTAGCTGTAAGTCCTCATGGCAACCATTAGGGCGTTGTAGTGTGTGAATCTGTCCTTATTCTTGTTCATCTGTGGGGGATTTTTTTTTAAAGGTTGCGGTCACACATGCGAGATAAAGTGGGGGGGGGAAGCAAGGCTATTTCCTCTGGAGGAAATTGACCCGCAGTTGGATGATCACACAGCCCTTGGAAGCTGTGGGCACAGCCCACCACTGCGTAATCAGACGCAACCGTGGGTGAGTCGGAGTTTTTGGCGGTTTTGCTGTTTGTTTCCGATGCGCTTAAACGAGGAATTGATGAATTGCATCTCCGCACTGAGGGCTCCCTATGGAGTTTGCGATGATGCGCATACTGAGAAGGGGGGTGAAACAGCATGGAGATGGGATGGCCTTATCAGACCATCCCGATGCCATGAGAGCGTGCTGGAGTGATCAGACACGGGAAAGTCTGTCCATGGCCTGTCACAACCCGTTTACTACTGGATTTTCCCTGGTGTCGTTTCATTCTGCTTCTGCGGCAGAGCAGAACAGGTTGCCGATGGCTGCGGGGTGCTTTCCAGATGTTGTTGTCTGATCGCGCCCTCTAAATCCTCTTGGCATTCGTGCCTATAGTGGGTCTAATTGTGCGTATGATTGCAGCCAAGATGTAGTTTTTGCCCTTTCCCAAGCCAGTATTTGATGTAACATCAAGGATACTGTTCGGCTGTTGTATCCACATCGAGTCTTTGTCCTGCTGTTACTAGTGGATTAGTTTAGTAGTTGTACTGGAAAACAGAAATGCAACAGTATTTTCTGTTTTTAATTGTTGGTTTCAGTACCGCACTATGATTCATTAAGTGCCCATTTTTGTTCCAAAAGATCAACCAAGCCTGTTTTCTAGTAAGTTTGTATTCTTACAAACCTGCTGTTTTAAATAGAAAAAATACAAGGAATGATACGTTAATTTGATTTGGGTAAACAATATGAGTATTCATTTCACATTTTTCTTAAACTATTTGGAGCAGGAATCGAAAAATGTACGTAGCTATCTCGAGGTGCAAGGTGGGGCTGGGAAGAAAGTATTCACTGTATTTTGCTACCTGTCAAGCAGTGGAGTTCTGTGCTAATAATTGCCCAATACCAGAGGTTTATCTCATTTGCAAATGTTTACCTCACAAGGACCTTGTGAAATTCTGCCAATGATTATTTGAAAGGTAAAATAATGAAGGATCTTGTGGCATCTTAAAGAGCAATGGATTCATTGTGACATAAGGTTTTGTGGACATCTGATGGAACAGATGGACACAGGTCTTTGAAAGCATACACTCCAGTAAATTTTACTTTTTAACATGCTAGAAGTCTCTTGGGTTCAGTTCAGATGTACCAGGATGCTGTAGTTTTCAGTTCTGGTTTGGAGGGGAATCACAAGCCATAGTTTGCTATTTCAGAGCCATGGTTTTCAGACAAACACAGTGTGGAGGGTAGTTTGAGTGAGTGTATGAGTCTGAGGGCCAGCCAACACAATATGACTTCTAATGCCACACAGTAGCTGCAGAGAACAACATTTTAAGACTGCTGGGGTCCAGTTCAGCTTGTGGCTGCAGTGTAGGAAGAGGAAAACTCCCACCTCCCCCCACACTTATACCATTTCCCTGAGACTGAAGAGTACTGGAGGGAGGTATGTTTGCCCCATTTTGAAGCTGCACATACCCATTTTCTGTTCATGTCGAGTTTGGCCCTGAGCCTCCATCACATAATGCTAAGCGGCAGTTTGCCATTATGTCTGTATCATCCTTAGTCTGTTGGAATGAAACAACAGATATGGGCATTTTGAGTGTCTTTGAGGACTGTGGCTAGAAGATACAAACTGTGAAAAGCAGGGCTGTGTTTCCTATTTTTATTATCTGTTTTTTCTCACCAGCATATATCAATACAATTAAAAATATAACCACTGAAAACAGAAGAGGATTGGTGTATTGGCTGGTGGTGACTCTTCCTGTAGCTTACTCCTTTGCACAGACATTTGGGTAGTTTTTAATGAGTTTTTAATGAGCTGCTGAGTCATAGAAGGTCCTAATCCAGTGAGTCTATTACTATTGCAGACCATTGCCTGCCAGGGCAGTGAGTAGAGCATGAGAAGGACGTGGAGGCATGAGATACTTATTTTGAATCAAGGAATTTTAAAGTGAATTCCAGAGATGTAGTTTGGTTCAGTTAGATTTCCTGTTCTGTACCTTATTGTTTTTATCTTTGTGTTTCTGGCTATGTGTGACCTTCCTTCTGCTTCAATACTATGCAGGGTAACTCCAGACTAAGCCTATTGATTTGATTGGGTTTAGACTAGAGTAACCCTGGATAGGATTGCACTGCTAGCATGATACCATTCATGCTTTTATATTCTAAAAACATCACATATTCTCTCTTTGTTCCCTATATCTGCACATAGAAGTTTGTTTGGTTTCTAAGAATCATACTGGAGCACAGCTGAAGTACACAGTATTTCTCACATGAATAGGGTAAAATGGCGATTTGACGCACCCTGTAAGTGCTCAGGGTGGATGGGTGTTCCTTACAGCAGTTTGGACTGTATTTTGGTCCAACGCGGCTTCCCCTAGGCAGGGGGAATGACTGGCAGGCATCAAGACCCAAGAGAGAGTTGAGATTGGTGTGATCAAGTCTCGGAGGAGGCTTATATTACACTTTGATCCCCTCTCCCGAAGCGGGCGAGCGCATTCGGGGTGTGTGGCCTCATGACATACTTCCAGTGATGTCAGGGGGTGTGGCATATGCTAATGAGTTATGCTAATGAGTTCTCCTAGCTCTTTTTCTACAAAACGACCCCTGTATGTTCCCTATATCTGCACATAGAAGTTAGTTTGGTTTCTAAGAATCATACTGGAGCACAGCTGAAGTACACAGTATTTCTCACATGAATACAATTAAACATTTATCTCTCATATTACTAGAGATTCCATCAAGTTTGGGAAATAAATTTTATACTTTCGTATCCATCCATATGTGGCATGAGACCTGTGTAAATCTCTTTGTAAAGTACATGTCAAAGAAAAGATCATCCAGTGTTGTGAGAGTCAGGAAGCTTATTTCAGGTCCCTGAAAAAGATATAAATCTTCTTAACTTTAAATAAAAAGGATATGAGCAAAAACATA
>NW_015175362.1:450122-511865 GCF_001447785.1 Gekko japonicus | reverse complement strand
CATTTTTGTCTTAGCTCGGGAAGGATGGCTCCAGAGCAAACTAATTTATGCAGTAGCCAAATCACTCGCTCACAACTTTAATGCCAGTAGCTCACAAAGTAGAATTTTTGCTCACAAGACTCCACAGTTTACAGGGAGCATTGGTCATGAGTATTTGTGAGCATGAGGGACAGGCAACATTTCACTGTATGCTAGCTGAAATTTTCAGTAAATGTAGTTTTGGAGGGGAAAAAGAGAAGGGGAACAGGTAGCAGATATTTACACATTAGACAGGAAAAGCATTCATATACTTTCCCAGTGCCACATAATTTTGGTGTGAATAAAATATATATAAAAACGAAAGTGAAACTTTACCGAGCATGTAGAAGCCACAACAAAAAAAAGCTTGCATCACCTGTGTGAGTGAGGTTAAATTACTAATAAAATTTAGATATGCAGTGTTAAAGCTGTTAAGCATAAAACTGGTAACTTATGTAATGTCAGGTGAAGCTGAGATGATATGAAATTGCTGGGAAATTTCTAAGTTCAGAGAGGTTGCAGAAGCTGAAGGTTACTTATAATTATCAATAGAATGATTAATGTTAATTGCCAAACAGGCAAAAGGAAGGGATAGATATGATTTGATTTTATGCTGACTTTACATGTATACTGTCCCAAATATTTTTGCGTTTTACTATTTATTTTGATCTCTGCAGCGCAAGGTAGATGTGCTAATATCTGTTCAGTAAGAGATACTAGCAATATTTAGAGTGTTACTTTAGAATATATAAACAGTCTACCTTCTTGTTAAGTATCTGCTTGTTATTAATTAGCAATTGGGAAAAGTGAGGTAAGAAGTAATTTTAAAATGTTAGGCAGAGGTTGAAATAGAGTAGTCTTGACTTCAGTGCTACTCCAGGTCCCAGATTGAACTGGGCAGCCACAATCTTTTCCTGCCGTGATGGTTTATGGACTTGCAGTTCTCCCGCAGTTCTCCCACATTCTCCTCTGCATACTTGCCCTACTACTGAATAAAATTAACTTGGTTTTTGTTTTCTTTCTTCTCCAAGCTTAAAGGTAAAGCAGAAGGTATTACTTATGCTCTGGAAAATTACCTAGGAATTTTCTCCCCCATTTCTACAAAATACTGTAAAAATGTTGAAACTAAATGTGATGGTGGCCGACCCATTTGTTCAAACTTGGGTCCACAGAGGAGGTCAGTGGGGAGGAGCTCAAAGGGTGCCATACAGGTGGAACCTTTGAACCATTGCCCTGCACTGGTTTACTTCCCGGCATTCTTTTTTTTTTGTATGTAAACTCTCTTAAAAAGGAGAGAATTTTATTGCTTTTAATTTCAGAAAGAAGGAGGGTATATAGCGGGATTAAGAAAAGAGTGAGTGATGCTTCTATTAGTATATTAATCTTTTGTTAGTATTAATCATATCTTCTTTTGGCTTCTTCCGCGAGTTGGTCAATCGTCTTTCATCTTATCCTGTGAAAACAAATAGAAATGTTAGTATATTAGTAGTGTCCCTTTGGTTTATTGTTAGTAAAGTCTTTTCATGTACTTCCCAAACCAATCTTCATGTTCTGGGCTGTCTTCCTTTTACGTCTCTCAGATTGTAAGATGGACCTTTCGTTGCTTCCTTCTGGAATCAACCATCTATAGCTAATTTGATAGTTTTGCAAGAACGAGGTCAGTCCTTTGTATGCCTTCCGCTTCATTCAAATTTCAAATGGAACATCTTTCAAGATTCTGACTGTCTGCTCTCCAATCTTCAAAGGCGTTGATGAAGACGCTCTTAAAATTTGATCTCTGATCCTCTGTTTGGTAAACTTGACCACCACTTCTGCCGGCAGATTATTCATCTTTGTAAAGTTGGAGTAGGCTCTGTACACCAGATCCATCTCCTCGCTTAGTTTATCCGCTTCCCAGCCGGTGAGTGCCACCAAAGCCTCCGCTAGAATACTTCTGAGATCTTCTTTTTCAATTTCCTTAATGCCTTGAAATCGGAGAGTCAAATTTGATTTTTCCATTTGAAGCATCAGTAACTTTTTGTCTTGCATTTCTTGATATTTTTCCATTTTGTCGACCTTTTTCTTGACTTTTTGGGTATCTTCCATTGAGACCAGACATTTCTGCGCGATTTCCTCCATGTTCTTAGCTGTATCATTCAACTGTTTCTGCTGGTTACTGAGAACACTTTCCATGCTCGACAACGTTTGATTTATTTTTTGCATTTGCTCCAGCAGAGGGTGCAGTATCTCGCTTTCCTGTTGATTGACAGCCGGCTCTAAGAGGCGGGAGCCAGGTCCGGAAGTTCCTCCCAGCTTCTTCGCCGGCTTCTCAGGAAACTTTTTTTGCCCTGACATCTTTGTTTTATTGTTTACTTTTTAAAAGTTCATGCCGCGCAGTTTAAGAATGAGTCTTCCTGCCTCTCTTTAAACAATTCACCAAAAGGTAACACCACCCTTCCAAGATTTCACTCCCCCCCTCTTCTTTCTATTAATTCAGTCTCTGTTTATTCGGGAGGGGGGGCTCTCCCCTTCCTCCCTTGCGCTTTTTCGACAGGGGGGAATACGCTTATCTCTTTTTTCACGTTTCCGATCGCCAACTCACGGTTTTGGCTGATTGCTTCTCTTTTCAAACGCTGTTCCGCTTCATCACTCGGTGACTTCCGGTGGCTCTGCTAGTCCCCGTGTGGGGCACTGCCGCGGCAAGGGCCATTGGGGCAAGCCTCAATTTCCGACCTTCGGGCGGGTAAAGAGGCACATCCCCTGTGCGCCCCGGATCGGAACCTCACCCTGAGGCTCCTTAGGGTCTCCGCTTGTGCGGATTCCCCCCTTAACCGCGCGTGGGTGAATCACCTCCGGGAGCCTCCCGAAGTTGCGACCGCCATTCACAGAGACCAAACCGGAAGCCCTACTTCCCTGCATTCTGATGCTGAAACTTTTCTCTCCCCCCAGTTCAGCTGCATTAGTGAAAGTGAGCAAAAGGTGGTGGGGAAGGGGATTGGGGAGGATTCCTCCTGCAGTATGAATGGCTAAGTAGCAGGGGGATGTTTTAAAAGGACACCTGAGCTTCTCACCCCTGCCTCTTTTGCTGCAGGCTCCACTGTCCTCTTAAAACTTTCTTGGCAGGGGGAGGCTTCTAACTGCTAAAGTACTATGGATTTGCTACAGTATATTTTACTTCCTGTTCTAGCAAAGCATGTCCTCATAGCAACTTTATAACATTGGTTAAATGTTAAAGAAAATATTAAATGGGTAAAGCATTGATTTGTTAACTTTCATTTAATGTATTGGAGGTATATAATTCCACATTTGAATTTTATTAACTTTAGCACAGATGTGATAATTTTATACCTCAAGACTGCATATCATGTTTATCATAATTGTCATGCTCTTCTTCTTTTAAAGCCACAAAGCTAACCAATTGTAACTGCTATTAAATAGAGCATGCAATCTAGTCCTGTGCTCTCCATGCCCCAGTCAGCAACATATTTTACTCAAGGACTATTTAGAGGACAAACTGCCTGACCTCATCTCCCAAAGTAGTAAGTCCCATTGTCACAGATATTTCTCTTCACATCCTCCCTTGCCTCTCAGAAAGTAACTAGAAACACTGCAAGTACTCCTGAAGTGGGTGAATTGGACTGATTTCTGTTCTTCCTTCTATACATTTTACAGTGTCAAAGGTTTCAGAGGAAAGAAAAATATGGATATGTTCTCAAGAAACTGCAGAATTTTGTATGTTTGCAGAAGGGGTGTACATCTTTTTGACCTCTGTAGCTATTCTTACTGCTGTATCATATGACTAGAGGACATTTTCCTCCAAAGGTTAGATCCTGTAAAATGTTTGTCTCACAGTGTTGTCACAGAGTTTCAGCATGATCTGCTTTCTGGAAAGCCATGAGAATGAACTCTTCAAAATGTAAATTGTACAAAACATTCTGGTTTAAAGTAGCCTCTCAAGCCTTGTGATACCTGTAGCCAAAAGATTTTCAGATCAGTAATGTGTTCCTTCTATTTCTTTGTAGATTCTGGACAATCAGGAAGTCCAAGCCACACTGATCCTGCCAAGAATCCACCAGGTAAAATTGCATTCTTAGATGTTTTGTAATTGAACACTATTTGAGAACAAAGATTGTAGTATTAATATGGTTGATCAGCAACTGATTTTATTCTGGCAAGTACAATGTGAGTAGGCCTTCTGGAGTGGCAAATTCCTTCATAGCAGGGTGGATAAAAATCAATTATTTTTAAAAATTTAAATCAGGTTTAATTTAAATTGGATTTTTAATAGAATGCTTTTTGAGGAAAAATCTATCTAAAGATAGTATTCTATTTTACATTATAGTCCAAAGGTTATTCATCGTGAAATATGGATTAGTTTTTAATTATGTAGCCTGAAGCTGTATATTCGTGTAATGTTTAAATTTTTTGGTAAATGGATTCCATTAATCCATTCACAATGTCATGTTCTCCCAGAGGTTTCTGTAAGATTATTTGGAGCCATTTTTCTATCCAGAAGATATCACAGATGCTTGGTCTCACAGTTCTCAAAACTGTGAATTTCTGTCTGCAGAGATAACATGCTTGTTCTTAACAGCAGAAATCTTATAAAATATACATATGGAGATAAGAGACCTCAGTCCTATTGGTCCTCTGCAAATCTATGCACACAGAATCAACCCCTTAGCTCCTAAGTGCTAAGTTTCAAGAAGTTTAATGAATATAAGATTGTTTGGGGTGGAATAGGTCTGGGTAAGGAGGAGATATTAAGAGCTAAATGTAAGGAGGTAGGGGCAAGCAGTACAAATGGAAGTGAAACTTTTTGAGCAGAATACTCCAGAAATCTTGAGATTTTTGTGTGTGTACCCTCATTGATGCTTAAGCAAATACAACAATCAAATCAACCCTGCTTCATAGTAATTTTATTTTAGATCTAGTTAACCATAGGAAAATGTTTGTTATGTAAAGTTCAATAAAAACAGTATAGGTGTAGAGCAGGTGGTTGGATCTAGAAATATATTTTTATGCTTTAAACAGTGTCTGACATTTTTCAGTTACAGTTTTTGTTAATATTTATGATCTGGAGCCCTGCAGCTTTACTTTTGTCATCCCTTAGTAAAATGCACATATGTTCAGTTTTTACAATCAGATGTCTTATCTATTAACAAAATGCTAAAACTCTTTGGATAGTGATATTTTCTGTCTTTTAAAAAAATTCCAGTACACGATTGCCACAAAGATTTCACACAAAAAATAAAGGAATCAGAACTGGACTTTGCAAACCAAAAGGATCATGACTAGAGTTGTGCTCATGGAAAGGGGCTTTCCCACCTCCCCTTTCCTACCACAGCCTCCTGTGCATTCAAAAAACAGTACAGGGGAGGGGTGTCAGAGAACCCTTGGGAACAGCATGTGGTGAAATGTACGTAGTAGGAAGGGGGGATCAGCAAAAATCGTATCCCCAGTTAGGGCAAGCAGAAATGCCCTTTAGCCCATAGAAGGAGGAGTTTGGATACTTCAGTATAATTAGTTCTGTTTTTCCCAACCTTGCTATCTGAGAATTCTAGATTTGGGTGCAATCCAGTAAAGTTTGTTACTTGCACACAAAGGATGTGATATTTTGCGGAGCAGCAGCCCTGTAGTACTATATTACCAGCTGTTTTGTGAACATGGAGAGCTACATAGCAACACGTAATGTGGTGGAGGAAAGTTGCTACGTAGAAGAAGGATGTAAAAGCTGTGCTGCACATGTGCTGCGCATCCCTCCCCTTAGTGCCTCTCTGAATTGCAGTACTTCAACAGAAGAAATGTTTGGCTTGGGTGTGCTGAGAAAATGGAATGTAGGTTGGTGCTTTCAACTACTGTTGAAAAGAAAAACACTAGTCCAAACAGAGGTTTAAACTACAGCAGTGCTGCCAGTAACTGTTTTCAGCCATTTGTTTTATTATCTACCAAGAAGGCTCGCACAAAGTCAAGCAGATTTTTTTTGTTTATAAAGCTGAACTTTTTGTAAGTTTGAGAGACGATAATGTTTGTGTGTGTTTTACAGGGCTGTGTATACTATTTGTGATTCAAGAAATAAAGGGCCAAACTAGACAGAATGGCGGTGGAGGGAGGGAGATTGATGGGGGGCATGCATGTGTCTTGCTTGGTCACATGTACAGTGAGAATGGTCTTTTTATTTACTAAGAAAACAGCATGGGTGTGAGAGGAGCTATTCTTGAACCATATCTTTGAGACTGGTTTCTTCCTGATCTTCTTCGTGGTCTCTGTGCATCACACCCTTGGGATACACTGCGCCTGCGCTGAACCTTCTCGGTACCGATAGCTAGCAAAAAGGGATTTTCGCGCCTCTCCCAGGTCACGCGCCGGCTCCACTGCGCATGACCAAGGAGGGGCACGCAGATCCCGCCAGTTCTCTTCTGACCGCCGCGCTGGTAGGACGCCTTCTGCCTCGGTCTGCTAAGTACCAAACTTTTTTTTGCTAAACTTGCGTTTAGTTAGTTTCTCTTTCTTTATTTTTGTAGTTAGCATTTTTCTTTCGGTGTTTGTTCTTTACTTACGTTCCCCTCCCGCTGGCCTATGGCCCCGCGGTGGGGTTGTTTCAAACGGTGTAGGACTTGCGGCCTTAAAATATCCCCCACCGACGGGCACGCGCTTTGCCTCGTTTGCTTAGGGGAGTCGCACTGTGTCTCTAAGTGCAGACATTGCCAAAAGTTTTCGAATCAGACGAGAAAAAACAGGGCAGCTCGTCTACACTTGGCCCTGATGGAGAAGGCACTATCTCCACAGTCCTCTTCACCGTTAGACACGTCCGGGCACGCCTCGATGTCCACCTTGGCTGCGGACACTTGTCCTCCCGTTCTGGGATCGTCGACGTCGACGGTCGCAATCGATGCTTCGGCACCGAAACGATCGACGCCGATAAAGGACCACCCCGTACCTTCCAAGATCCGGAAGCAGGGGTCATCCGTTGCCGTACCTTCCAAGATCCGGAAGCAGGGCAAAGACTCACAGCAGTCGAAGAAACCTAAAACGGACAAACCCAAAGTCCATAAGGTTTCGGCTAGTCAGGGTCGAGATCCCACGCAAGAACCTCACCCGATCGGTTCGGATCTCGACATCGACCTTACTCAACAGACAAATCAGTCGCAATCTGATATGTCGAGCCGTCAATCCTCTCATGCCTCCCCAGAACGTGGAGTCGAGGATCGGCACCGACCAACTTCTCCTCCCCTGACTTGGGATGAGAGGCAATGGCATTATTTGTACGGGAATCGATACCCATACCCTTGGGCACTCCCGATACCACCCCCACCTGAATGGGATCGTCAGTCGGTGTCATCCCGCATTTCGCGCTTTCAAGATCGACCATCGGTATCGAAGCAGTCGATACCGACGCATCCACCAGACCCGGTTGTGCCCCCGATTAACACACCGGCACCGTCTCAACCTGAATTACTCGAATCATCTCCAGAACCATCCAATGTATCCTCCGATTCAGATGGCTTTTCTGAACATATCGAGGATGTAGATGCACAGCCCACCTCGCAAGATGTGGAAGCGGATTTACCTATTTCTCCATCAGAGGATGTTAAGTCTTATGGAGATTTTATTCAACGCATGGCATTAGATCTATCTATGACTCCTACTCTCGTTGCCAGTTTTGTGGATGATAACGTTTTTGACATTATGCACTCTAACACTTCGCCCTCCGTGGCTCTACCAATGACAAAAGTTCTCTTGCAAACTACCAAGGACTTTTGGACTCGTCCAGCCTCCATTAATGTCTCTAATAAGCGTCTGGATCACATGTACAAGGTCCAGGAATCAGGGGCTGAGTTTTTATACACACATCCTAAGCCCAATTCTTTGGTCGTTTCCTCGTCCACGAAAGGAAAAGCGAGCCACTCTACTCCATCAGACAAAGAAGGAAAAAAGTTGGATTCGGTTGGTAGAAAATTCTACACTGTCGGTGCAATGGGCATTAAAACGGCGAACTATGCCGCCTGCATGGGCCGTTATCAATTCAATTTATGGAAGCGTTTGAATGATTTCCTCCCGCACGTGCCCAAAGAGTGCCAACCTCAGATTAAAAGGATTCAGAATGAAGGGATGGTCTTGGCTAGACACCAAATTAGTGCTGCCAAGCATTCCCTGGAATCCGCTAGTAAGACTCTAGCAACCTCTGTAGCGTTACGCAGACATGCCTGGCTCCGCTCTTCATCATTGCCATATGACACCAGATCCTCGGTGGAAGACCTTCCCTTTGAAGGTTCTGGATTGTTTAGCTCCACCACTGACACGGTTCTGCAGGAAATGGATAAGAGTATCAAGACGTCCAAGAGTTTGGGGATCTCCCCCACGACCAAATACTCGAAATCCAAGCAGTGGCCTAGGCAACCTTGGTCGACCAGGCAACCGTACAACAAATCACCTACGGATCAATGGCAAAGACCTCCCTCTCAGTCACGGTCTTTTCCCCCGAAAAATAAGGGACAATCGTCCGGTGCCTATAAGTCGAAATTCCCTAAGAATCCCAAACAGGGACTTTGACTTCAACCTTACTGCTCAGACTCGCCTTGCACCCTTCCTGCACGCATGGCTCGCCATTTCTACGGACAAATGGGTGCACTCTATAATAAGAGATGGCTATCTCATAGAGTTTTCTCTGACTCCCAAAATCTCCCGTTTTATCAGAACCCCGGCGTCTCCTGCCCTGCTACAGGAGGTACAATCGCTGACACAAAAAAACGCTATAGAGAAAGTCCCGATGGCGGATTGTTGCCGCGGGATTTATTCCAAATATTTCACGGTCCCCAAGAAGGACGGAGGACTTCGTCCAATCATGGACCTTCGTTTTCTCAATCGGTTCATCATTTACAGAAAGTTTCGCATGACCACGTTGCAAAGCATTTTACCACTCCTGTCTCCAGGGACTTGGATGGTCACTTTAGATCTCAAAGACGCTTATTTTCACGTCTCCATCCATCCTCGTCACAGAAAGTTCCTCAGATTCGCAGTCGGGGAGGACCATTACCAATTCAAAGCCCTTCCATTCGGGCTCTCTACCGCCCCCAGGGTTTTTACGAAGGTAATGGTGGTTGTCGTCGCTCATCTTCGCCTTCAGGGCATTCAGATCTTTCCGTATATAGACGACTGGTTGATGGTGGCAGATTCAAGAGAATGTCTCCTTCAGCACATCACCATCACATTGTCGGTCCTATCCTCCCTTGGAATTCTGGTGAATTTACAGAAATCCATGCTGCAACCTGCAACTCGCGTGCAGTTCATAGGAGCTGTCATAGACTCCCTAGCCACTCGGGCGTACCTTCCTCGCCAACGGGCAGATACCATTCGTCTGGAAATT
This sequence comes from Gekko japonicus, assembly GCF_001447785.1. Lineage (NCBI taxonomy): Eukaryota > Metazoa > Chordata > Lepidosauria > Squamata > Gekkonidae > Gekko > Gekko japonicus. The sequence continues at coordinate 502,501 of NW_015175362.1, read as the reverse complement.
CAACGTTTGTTCCAGTCCAACGTGACATCAGCGGTCCACATTCAGCGGATCTTGGGTCTCATGGCAGCCACCACTTCCGTGATCGAATATGCACGCCTTCGCATGCGCCCGTTGCAGCTGTGGTTTCTAAAGAAATTTCGCCCTTCCATCCATCCTCCGAGCCTTCAACTGGTAGTGCCTCCGCAGGTCCTCGTCTCCCTGCAGTGGTGGCTCGTGGACACCAATCTGTTGGCGGGTGCACCGTTCCAACCGATCGTTCCCGTAATGTCCATCACCACAGATGCCTCCCTGTGGGGTTGGGGTGCTCATACAGACGACACTTGTGTGGGTGCTCCATGGCAACCCCTTTGGAAGAGTCATCATATCAACTATCTGGAACTGCTGGCCGTAAAATTTGCCCTCAGATCCTTACTCAGACAGGTTGTAGGAAAAGCTGTGTTGATTTTTACGGACAACACAACTGCGATGGCTTATATCAATCGCCAGGGCGGGACCGTGTCCAGGTCCCTTTGCAGGCTAGCTATGGACATATGGGAAGAGTGCCTTCATTGGAACATCACTCTCCAAGCTGCCCATCTGCCAGGAACTTTGAACCAACAAGCGGATTTCCTGAGCAGAGGGGGAGCATCGGACCACGAATGGGAGTTGAACTCAAAGTATCTCCTTCCTCTTTTTCAACATCTGGGACATCCCCACATCGATGTTTTTGCAACTCGATTGAACAAGAAGTGTCCCAGGTTTTGCTCCAGAGCGGGGTTGGACCCTCTGTCAATGGGGGACGGTCTGTTGATGTCGTGGGCTCACGACTTTCTATACCTATTTCCTCCGATTCCGCTGCTCCACAGGGTGCTTGTGAAAATACAACAGGACAAGCCCCATTGTCTCCTGGTAGCCCCCTGGTGGCCTCGGCAGGTGTGGTTTCCGACACTGCTGCGGTTAGCCAAGGGATCCTTCGTACACTTCCCGCAGGAGTTGGATCTCCTCCAAGCTCAGGAAGGCCAGGTCCTTCACTACGATCCTCTGAGTCTCAAGTTGACTCTATGGGAAATACGCTTTCAGTGATGGATGACCGTATCAATGAGGTCCTGTTGAATTGTCGTAAACTGTCTACTAGGACGTCTTACGCAAAGAAGTGGGATTTATTCCTACAGTACTTGAGTTCTTCCAATTTACCTCCTCCGCCAGTGGATTTGAGGTCTATTTTTGCGTTTATTTTGTCCAGAATGGACTTGGGACTCAGTTTTTCTTCAGTTAAGGTGTATTTAGCTGCGGTGTCAGCTTTTCATCCATCTATTGATGGGTTTTCAGTTTTCTCGCATCCTCAGACGAAACAGTTTTGTAAAGGTCTTATTCGCCTGTACCCTCCCCGTCGTTCTCCGACTCCGGCCTGGGATTTGGCTTTAGTTTTGCGGTTTTTGATGGGAAAACCCTTCGAACCACTGGCCACTTGCTCTCTAAAGTTGTTATCGCTCAAGACTGCGTTTCTGGTGGCCATTACTTCTGCTCGTCGAGTCAGTGAGTTGTCTGCTTTAAGGTGTGATCCACCATACTTGATTTTTTCCCCTCATGGGGTGTCGTTGTCTTTGGACATCTCCTTCTTACCGAAAGTCGTTTCGGAGTTTCATCTACGTTCAGATATAGTTTTGCCGTCATTTTTCCCGTCTCCTGCCAATGAAGAGGAACGGAAATTGCACTCTCTGGATGTTAAGAGGGCGTTGCTGTTCTATTTGGGCAGGACCAAGTCTTTTCGTCAGTCTCCAGCCTTGTTTGTTGCTCACAGTATGCCCTCCCTAGGGAAGAAGATCTCTTCCCAGACGCTGTCCAGGTGGATTGTGGAAGTAATCAAGCTATGTTACGCTTTGGCTAAGAGACCTCTTCCAGGTCAACTTCGCGCCCACTCTACAAGGGCGGTGGCGGCTTCCACAGCTTTCCTGAGAGGGATGCCATTGGAGGACATCTGCAACGCTGCGACTTGGGCTACTCCGCTCACCTTCGTGAAGCATTATGCCCTTGATGTCCGGTCTTCTCGTCGTGTGGCGTTGGGTCGGTCTATCTTGCAGACGGCGCAGGTGTAGGGCCTCGGCCCCTCCTCCAGGTAAGAGTTATTGCTTGCTATTCTCCCAAGGGTGTGATGCACAGAGACCACGAAGAAGATAGACAGGTTGCTTACCTGTAACTGGTGATCTTCGAGTGGTCATCTGTGCATTCACACCACCCGCCCTCCTTCCCCTCTGCTCTCGGCCCTTCATCTTGTTTCTTTGAAGGCTGTTGGGCGGCGGTCAGAAGGAACTGGCGGGATCTGCGTGCCCCTCCTTGGTCATGCGCAGTGGAGCCGGCGCGTGACCTGGGAGAGGCGCGAAAATCCCTTTTTGCTAGCTATCGGTACCGAGAAGGTTCAGCGCAGGCGCAGTGTATCCCAAGGGTGTGAATGCACAGATGACCACTCGAAGATCACCAGTTACAGGTAAGCAACCTGTCTTTCTTTAAAGGACAAAACACAGTAAGGCGGGGTTTCCCAACATGATGCCCATGGGGCCTTGGCGGATGCCAGTACTTATCCTGGTGTCTGTCAAGGTTTTCAGCAAGTGGGCTGGGCAAAGGCAGGGCTTATTATTGGCTGCTCTAATTCAAATGAAAGGGTTTTCCACAGCTGCAATAGCTGCTGCAGCCACTGGAAGATCAGGACTGCTAAGCACTTGAGCTTCTGGTTCCATTCCCCTTTCACACTTTTCTTCTTTTAATTTCCTCTTCTCTTCCCCCTCTCCCCGACTTTCAGAAATTTCTTTCTATTCCTCTTCTGTGATTTATTTGCAAAGCAAGTAGGGGACATATTGAATTTGCTCTGACTCCTGAACTAAACATTTGGGGTTGTTGCTCACTACTCCCTCTCGAAAGGCGATTGCAAGCTCAACAAGGTTGGGGACTCCTGCAGTAAGGTAAGGATCGAGAGGTGGCAGGGTTTATCTCCCCTTGTTCTTACACTCCTTGTCTGTTTTTCAAAAAAGCCCCCCTTCCTCATGCTTTATATGTGAAGAGGTGGACATATGAATAATAAATACACATAGATTCTGCTGTCATATCTAATTTGGTTCCAAAGCTTATAAAATTTATTAAGTATAAATTGCTGTCTGTTTTCCACCTTTGCGTTACAGCTCTTCTTACAGGCCACAGCAATTCTTAGCTGAAAGTTTTGACCTTCTTCTGCACTCCCTTGTATCTTTACATGCTGGCGGGGCCATTCCTATGTCATGTTTGGGATTTTATCTTGATTATGAAGAAGCCAGCATGCTGGCAGCATAATTTTGCAGGTTTTGGATGCCACCACCTTCTCAAGGGTTTGGCAAGACAAAAGGAGCTTGGAAGCGCTGCGGTATTTGGCAAGACTGTTGGCATTGCAAGTTGGCTTCTCTTAGATTGGCTAGGCTCTTGCATTCTTTAGGTGTCTGGTAATTTGCCTTCTTAACTTTGCCAAATAAAAGAACATTAAGCACAGTTGTTGAGGGTTTTTTATAATTTATTCCTGAAAATACACTAATTGCATTGATAGTATGAATAAAACATAGAGATAGTATATTATATGGTCAGTATAGTAATGGAAGTTTTCTTCCACAGTACTGGAAGGGTTTTTTTATGCTTGAGTTGAACGCCATGTGTATTTCAAAAACAGCTTGACAAGCCCAGTTTGTAAAATAACTTTTGTTAAAGAAGCAGCATATCAGTGGCAAGATGAGATTTATTTATTTATTTGATTTATATGCCGCCCTCCCTGTAAACGGGCTTAGGCCTGTTTATATCAATTAGTACACTAAAAAGACCTGGAGCTGACTGTGGTTCAGATCATGAGCTACTCATTGCAAAATTCAGACTTAAACTGAAGAAAATTGGGAAAACCACGAGGCCATTCAGGTTTGACCTAGATCGCATCCCTGATGAATATACAGTAGAGGTGAAGAATAGATTCAAGGGTCTGGATTTGATAGATAGAGTGCCTGAAGAACTATGGAGGTTTGTGACATTGTACAGGAGGCAGCAATCACCACCATCCCAAAGAAAAAGAAATGCAAGAAAGCAAAGTGGCTTTCTGATGAGGCTTTACAAATAGCAGAGGAAAGAAGGAAAGCGAAAGGCAAAGGCGAAAAGGAAAGATTTACCCAACTGAATGCAGATTTCCAGAGAACAGCAAGGAGAGATAAGGAGGCCTTCCTGAATGAGCAGTGCAAAGTAATAGAGGAAAACAATAGAATGGGAAGGACTAGAGATCTCTTCAAGAAAATTGAAGAAATCAAGGGAGCGTTCCATGCAAAGCTGGCCATGATAAAGGACAAGAACGGTAGGGACCTAACAGAAGCAGAAGAGATTAGGAAAAGATGGCAAGAATACACAGAAGAACTATACAAGAAAGACCTCGATGTCCTTGACAACCACGACGGTATAATCACTGACCTCGAGCCAGACATCCTGGAATGTGAAGTTAAATGGGCCTTAGAAAGCATTACTAACAACAAAGCTAGTGGAGGTGATGGTATTCCAGCTGAGCTATTCAAAGTCTTAGAAGATGATGCTGTTAAAGTGCTGCACTCAATTTGCCAGCAAATTTGGAAAACGCAACAGTGGCCACAGGATTGGAAAAGGTCAGTATACATTCCAATCCCAAAGAAGGGCAATGCCAAGGAATGTTCAAACTATCGCACAATTGCACTCATATCACACGCTAGCAAGGTCATGCTCAAGATCCTACAAGCTAGGCTTCAACAGTACGTGGATAGAGAACTACCAGAAGTACAAGCTGGGTTTCGAAGAGGTAGAGGAACTAGAGATCAAATTGCCATCACTCCTTGGCACATAGAAGGGGAAGCTGTGGAAGTAGTGACAGACTTCACGTTCTTGGGATCCCAGATCACCGCAGACTGTGACAGCAGCCATGAAATTAAAAGACACCTGCTCCTTGGGAGTAAAGTGATGGCGAACCTAAACAGCATGATAAAAAGTAGAGACATCACCCTGCCAACAAAAGTCCGCATGGTCAAAGCAATGGTATTCCCAGTGGTCATGTATGGCTGCGAGAGTTGGACTATAAGGAAGGCCGAGCGCCGAAGAATAGATTCTTTTGAACTATGGTGCTGGAGAAGACTCTTGAGAGTCCCTTGGACTGCAAGAAGAACAAATCAGTCAATCCTCAAAGAAATCAACCCTGACTGTTCCCTGGAAGGCCAGATAATGAAACTGAAGCTCAAATACTTTTGCCACCAAATGAGAAGGGAGCACTCACTGGAGAAGACCCTGATGCTGGGAAAGATTGAAGGTCAAAGAAGACGGGGACGGAAAAGGATGAGATGGTTGGACAGTGTCATGGAGGCAACGAACATGAAGTTGAGCAAACTTCAGAGGATGGCGGAAGACCGGAAGGCCTGGCGGGATCTAGTCCATGGGGTCGCAAAGAGTCGGACACGACTGTGCGACTGAACAACAACAACAAAATGACAGTTTACACAAAATAAGATCATAAAATGCTGTGTTAAAACTGAGAGATCAGTTGTCAAATCAAATCCAGGTGTCAAATCAGATGTCTAATCAGATCCAGGTCACTAGTGGATGATTGGCCAAAATCTGGGGAATGGAGGGGGACATCCACTGCCTCAACCAAATGCCTGGTGGAAGAGCTCCATCTTGCAGGCCCTGTGGAACTGCAATAAGTCCTGCAGGGTCCTGATCTCATACAGGAGCTCATTCCACCAGGTGGAGGGCAGAGCCGAAAAAGCCCTGGCCCTGGTCAAGGCTAATCAAACGTTCCTGGGGCTGGGGATCAACAAGAGATGCTGATTTGTGGACCTCAGTGCCCTACAGGGCTCATTGTTGTTACCTTTAAAGCCATAAATGGCCTGGGACAATAGGACTGTCTTCTAACACACTAACCTATCTGCAATAAAAGTTGCCTTCCAAGTTCCTACTCCATGTACCCCTTCCTTTTGAAGTTAGGTGGGTGCTTACAAGAAAAAGGGCCCTTGTGTACTGGCAGCCTGATAATGGAAGTTCCTCCTGCAAGAATTTTGCCTGGTATATACTTGTCAGGATCGACTGGGTCTGAGTCCAAAGCTGTCTCACTCTCCAGGGTGGCTTTTTGTTGGGCAAGTGCCCCAGGATAGAGCCTCAGAACAGAGAAAGGTTGCTGTCACACGTGCCAGATGAAGCAGAGGGGGGAGTGAGGCTTTTTCCTCCAGAGGAATTTGACCCACAGTTGTACGATCGCACAGTCCTTGGAAGCTGCAGGCACAACCTGCCACTGCGTAATCAGACGCAACCGCAGGTGAGTCTGGGTTTTTTTCTTGCTGTTTGTTTCCAATGCGCTTAAACGAGGAATCGATTAATCGCATCTCCGCACTGAGGGCACCCTATGGAGCTTGCGATGATGCACATATTGAGAAGGGGAGAAACAATGGCATGGAGTTAGGATGGCCTGATCAGACCATCCCGACGCCATGAGCGCGTGCTGGAGCGATCAGACAGGGGAAAGTCCATCTGTGGCCCGTCACAACCCATTTTCTACCAGATGTTCTCCTGTGTCTTTTAACTCCACTCTGCGGCAGAGCAGAACAGGTTGCCGATGGCTGCGGGGCACTTCCCAGATGTTGTTGTCTGATCGTGCCCTCTAAATACGCCCGCATTCACACCCATGTTGGGTCTAATTGTGTGTATGATCTCAGCCAAAGAGGAGTTTCCTTTCCTTTCATCCAATTTCCCCACGCTGCTCTACCAAGTATCTATTCCCACCTGCCAGGGAATGGGTCTGGCTCTTCCTCCCTGGCTGCTCCTGAGCACACCTTTTAAATGCTTCCCCAAGGTAGGGCCAACCCTAGGCTCAGCCAGCACTCTTCCCCCAACCCAGTTCTGGGGAGTGACAGACCCCTGGGCCAATGGATACTTCCCTGGACTAGTGACCTCCCTGGCCCTTCCCCCTAAGCTTCTTTAAAGGGCTGCCTGCCCCACCCAACCTCCTCTACAAAGGTCAGTGCTGCCTGCTATCCCTGTGCCCTGGCAGAGCTCACCTGGATGTAAGCGCCAGGGTCCTCTATGGTAGAAACTGGGCTGGCTTCTGCCACTGGGCATGCTGCTGAGAGCTGGCTGGGCTCCTTCAAGCTGGCTGACTCCTGAGTAGACCTAGTCAAGGCCACACCCTGCTGCAACCTGGCAAACAGCTTCCCCAGCTTCAAGGCTTGCTGATGCAGCACAGCTTCGGTGGGCCTTGCAGTCCCATGGGGTAAGTGCGGGGGTGGTGGTGCCAACCCCAGAGAATACTTTAGTACAGGGGTAGCCAAACTTGCTTAATATAAGAGCCACACAGAATAAACGTCTGATTTTTGAGAGCCACAAGACATGAACAAATATTACACACATGTTTTAATTGAAAAATATGCAAATTTGCCCTTTATTAACATTAAATGAGACTACCAAAAATAAAAAAACAAAAGCGGTAAAACAGATATTTATTTGTCCAATTATATTTATTTGCTTGCTAATGATATTTATTTATCTAAGAGAGTGAGAAAAAGAGGGAGAGAGGTGGAAAGAGAGAGAGAGAGAGAAACAAAGAAAGCAAATAGGTGGGGAGGGAGGGGGAAGGGAGAGAGAGAGAGAGGGGAAGGAAGATGGGGAGGAAGGAAAGAAGACAGAAGACAGGTGAAAAGAAAGAAAGATGTGGAAAGAAACCAAATAGATGGGGAAGGGACGGGAGTGAGTGAAGAAGGGGAAGAGAAAGAGAGAGAGGTGAAAAGAAAGCAGATAAATGGGGGCTGGGAGGAAGAGAGAGTTGGAAAGAGAGGAACTTTAACTTTAAGTGTGTTCTCCAAACCCCCCCCCCCCAATGCCATCTGGCTTAGCTTAGAGAAGGGATTTAAAGAGAGAAATGTCTTCCCCAAGCGGGGGGGGGGCAGCTTTGAGAACGCATTTAAAGTTAAATTTGCTTTCTTTCTCTGCTCCACCCCCCACCTCAAGCCTACCCGGGAGGGAAACACTGGCTGGAGAAGGGAAGAGTGGGGAGGTATGCCTCCCCTTTGCTTTCCCAGCCACCTTGCCGGGAGTCACACAATATGTGTGAAAGAGCCACATGTGGCTCCCAAGCTTTAGTATTTTGGCATCAGGCAAAGACAGTTTTGTCCTCCTGTACCACCTTGTGCAAGTAATTTTATCTGCTGTTTCTTTTCTTTTTTTAAATTGTAGGCTAGTTAATTAGACTGATTTTACATGCTTGTCATGTGACCTTATGGGAGTCTATATGTATGGATATGCTTAGTAGAAAACTTAAAAACAATCATCTGTAACAAATTCCATTAGTTGTATCTGTTTCAGTATGAAAAGACAATGATGGGATAAGTTACCTCTTGATCTTTCTACTTGTGCTGCTGACATATGTCAGAAAATAAAGGTACAGGTGCTCAGGACCTTGCAGTTGCAACCAGTTTGAAAAGGAAGTAGGTAAGCTTCTAGACAGAAGGATTTGTAGGTGTCTGATGTGCTAAATTGGCACACCTGATACAGATAACAGATACTTGGCCTGTTAGTCTAAATGTGCAAGATGGGTGGCAGGACACCTGTTAGTCCAAAACAGCATTAATAACAGAGCTTTGTTTGTGTTTTTTTTACAAATGAGAGCCAGTGTCTTGATGAGTTCAGGATCAGATTGACTCCTGCAGTGCATATTAAACTTCATTCTTCTGTTTAGTGTATTGAAGAGTGTATTTTAGAAGGGGGGGATGTGACAAGATCTCCCCTGCATTGAGTGTCCCTGCAGTTATTTCAAACACAGTTGCAAAAGGAGAGGTTGCATTAGGTTGGCACTAGAGCTGATTCCACATGAAGGTTTATCTCCATTTCAGCAACTTTAGTTGTGCATTCTTATTTTTCCCACATGACATCATCCTCCATTCCTGCACAAATCATAAACTGCCCATTTTTTTCTGTCAAACTTTGCTTTTTTAAAAAAAAAACTCTGAAAAAAATTCTTTCCTGACATGAAGTTCTTAGGATGATCTTTTTCATGTTTCTGGAAGGGAAGATACAGCTTGTGTTTGAATGAAAGGAAACACGTCCTTCCTCTACATTTTCATGGTGAACGGTCTTGGTCTTGTTGCTGAGTAACACAGTTGATACTTTTCTATTATTGGGGGGGGGGATGGTTGTAGGGCAGTGTTGCAACGCTGTTACCGCATTGGACCAATACAAGGAGTAGGTTTGTTTATCTGCTCTCTTGATTAGCATTTCCAAATTTCCTGAAGCACTTTCTACCCCTCCCCAGATTGTAGAGGGCCAGTCAGTCTTTTCAGTATAGATGACCTCAATGGAACACCCAGTACCTCCCATCAATTAGTATTCTCAAAGGATTCAAGTATTGCATTATTCTGGAGCAGTACCATTCAAATGCACCCATTTTTTTTTAAAGGTGGGCAGAGATTCATGAATATGGCATGACAGCGGCGGGGGGGGGGGAGATGTAGTCCATAACTGTTGTGCAAAAGGGGAACCATGGCTAACGGAGTGGAAGAACAGATTACTCTGTGCTTTGTAGAATCTCTCTTGCAAGCACAAACATCTTATATAGAATTAGCCCTGCTTATTATTATAGTAGTAGTAGTAGTAGTAATAATAATAATAATAGTAATAGTGAAGTGGCTCCAAAATGGGCACTTGAAGAAAGAAACAGAAGGACTTATTGTAGCTACACAAGATCAGGCACTCAAAATGAATAGTATGAAAGCCAAGATGCAGAAGACCAGTGATAACAGCAAATGTCGACTTTGCAAGACGGAGGATGAAACAGTCAATCACATGGCCAGTGCCTACAATAAAATTGCTTAAACTGACTATAAAGAACACCGCAATAGAGTTGCAGCTATGTTGCACTGGGATCTTTGCAAGAAGTATGGCTTACCATCAGCCAGAAAATCATGGGAATACAAAACAGACAGGATTATGAAGGATGATGATTCTTTGGGATTTGCAATTGCAAACACCTGGAGCATAACACCCCTGATATCACAGTTGTAGGGGGAAAATGAGAAATAAGTTTGGATCATTGACATTGCAATCCCAGGAGACAGCAGAATGGAAAAGAAAGAGCAGGAGAGGATAACGACATACCAAGATCTGCAAATAGAATTAGAGTGTCTCTGGGAGAAAAAGGTGACCATCATGCCAGTTGTCATTGAAGCCCTTGGAGCCTAGAAGTTTCAAGAAAGAACTGGACATTCTGAGCATTGAAGAAATAACACCCGTTCAGCTCCAGAAGACAGTGTTGCTTGGAACAGAAAGAATCTTGTGAAGAAACATCTGCAATTCCCAAGAACTTGGCTAGATCTTGAATTGCAGAGCACTATCTACCAGATAAATATCTGACTGTGACCATTCATAGTAATAATAATAATTACTTTTATTACTATTATTAAGTATCAGTGCAAAATTAATTGACTGTCCTGCTCTCCACCCCACCAGCCGCAATGGGTTCCAGCCACTACTGAGGAGACAACAGCATTCCTCATTTGCTCATCCTCAAAAAAATTAGAATATCTTCCTTGGATGTGGAACTCAAGAATCTGTCAAAACATTTCTATGGTAGAGCTTCATTCTCCGGAGCCAGGCCGTAAATGTTATGTAATAATTCCCCATTAGCTATTTAAGAGAAGAAAGTCTTTTGCCATTTCACTTTTAATATACAGCTCCAAATTAATCTTTTTAATAGTAACAGGTGGTCTTTGTCTTTATGGCTCTTCTGAAAATATAATCAGCAGTTTTTCTTGAGTTACATGCAATTCTGAGCACAGATGGCTGTGTTATTTTATTGCACTTCAAGTTACCCTCTTGTGGGTAGAGAACTAACCCCCATAATAGGAATGGAAGAGAAAATTCTGTCTCAAAATCCCTTGCGTCACCATTGTTTAAATAACTTTAATATACATAATGATGTATATGATATTGGAAACGTTTTGGCAGAATACTATAGGAATGAATAAATAGGATCAGAACATATTTGTACCTGTTTGCTTTCTGGGTGCCTGCAGTCATGTCAAGTGAACATTATCTTGATCTGTTTTATGATATGACTGAGTAGATTTAATTATGTCTGTTACACATGCTACCTCTTGGGCTCCAAAAAAGGAAAGTGTGATGGATTCTGAAGGTATTAGTGCTCATTCCAAGACTGCCACTATCAAAACAATATCCCCAGAAGTATCTCACTCTTCTTCTGCAGTGTTGGATATTGTGTCTGTTAGTTAAAGTGTTGACAATTTGTTATTTAAAATCTGTGATTTAAAAAAATCAATACCTTTTGTGATTCTAGCTTAAAAAATAATTCTAGCCTTTTAATATAATTTTTGCAAAAAAAATAACGCCATGGCTACATACAAGTTTTTTGGGGGGCGGGAGGTTTGTTTTTTTCTTAAACAAGAACACACTCCAACTAAAATTACATACTTTCATGTCCCCTTATTTCAGTGAGACACTTAAGGATGATCTTAACCAGATCCTTTTCAGCCCCTGGACAGAGCAGGGTATGTACCTGCATAAGATCTAAGAGTGAATGGCTTAAATTGCCCAAACTTTACACAGAATTTAATTTTTAAAATTACAAATTTAAACTTGTTTAACTTTTTTTTACTTCACCGTGCTATTCACTATGCATTTTAATACCTTTCTCCCTATTACAGATACCTGAAAATCATTAAAATCTGTGACTTATAAATCTTTTATTTTAGTTCCATGCTTGTTAATATGCCAGCAGTTTAAAGTTTCAGAACGTCAGTTGAACTAATTATTGGGTATTGGCATCATCCAGACCAGAGGTGTCAAATTCATCTGTTATGAGGGCAGGATCTGACATAAATGTCACTTTGTTGGGCTGGTATGAGGGCTATAAAATGTACCACAAGGTGCCAGAGATATAAACTTTATAAAGATGATTTCATATGCCAAATGGCAATAGCAGGCATGATTGAGTTAAGTGTGATATGTAGACGGGAAGTAGGCATGGAGATATCAGCATTGGTAGTGAGACAGGAAACCTAGGTCTCAATTCCATCCAGGAGAATTCAGTCCCAGAGGATACAGAGAATAAATGGAGATAAATCTTACATTAGAAACCACAACATTCAGTTGCTGACCTAAGAGTAGCAGTGCTCTTACAGAGGAATTTCAAAGGTAGACTAGAGAGTTTGCTGAATTGCAATTGATAATGAAGCTCAAGACAATGCATCCTCCTGGACTGAATTGAGCGCTAGTTTTCCTGTCTCATTATCAATGTGTGCTATTATAATTTGGCATCTGAAATCACTCCACTCTCCAAGATATAAGGACCAATCCACGTGTTCTAATTCCTAATCCGGGTATTTTTGAAAGACAATAAATCCAGATATAAACAGAGAAATCCAATCATAAAAAACCAAAACTTTTCGGAATAAGCCACAATAATTTCATCAGTGTACATTGTCCTTGTCAAAAGAATCCACCCACCCTTTTTCTTCCTCCATGCTTGCACACAAAAGCTTATACCTGAATAAAACGTTGTTGGTCTTGAAGCTGTAACAGGACTCTAACTTTGCTTTCTCTTTCCTCACCTCCCTCCCCAAAGAGGAGCAGCAGCCCCAGAGAAAGAAGCAGAAGTTCTCTGCGTGAGAGAAGAGGGGGCTTGTCTTTTTATCACTCCTGCTGGAAGCAGCCACAGAGCTGTCTCTCCGTGTGTGTATGAGAGAGAGACACAGAGAGAGAGACAGAGCAAGGGAGGGGGGAGGGAGGCAAGAGGTAGGAAGCAAAGAGCCACTGAGAGAGCTGGGAAAAAGCAAGCTAGGGTGTGGCTTCAGGAGCAGCCCTGGGAAAGGAAGCAGGAGAAGGAAGTTGCTTGGGAGGGGGGAGCACTTTCGAGCCCTGGGCGGGCTGGATCTGGCCCACGGGCCACATGTTTGATACCATTGATACAGACTATTATCTCAGAAGCTTTCTTTGTACAACCTCATAATTCTGATAACATTTGCTTCTACCATTTTATGCCTTTTTTCTTGTGTTTGTTTTTAAAGTTCTCATAGTTGCAAAGAGAAGCCTAAAAACTTAACAGTAGTTTCATGCTTTTGAATGGCCTATTCAGAACAGATTCATGTTACAATGTCCTCATGACCACCATAAGGACTTTGAATCACACATGTGCTGGGAGTTCCATGCTTCCAAGGGAAAACATACAGGCCAAATTTGGATTGGGACCAGTGTTCCCTCTAAGCTGAGTTAGTGTGAGCTAGCTCACAGTTTTTTAGCCTCCAGGTCACAGATTTATTTCTTAGCTCAGGAAGGATGGCTCCAGAGCAAACTCATTTATGCAGTAGCCAAATCACTCGCTCACAACTTTAATGTCAGTAGCTCACAAAGTAGAATTTTTGCTCACAAGACTCCACAGCTTAGTGGGAGCATTGACTGGGACTGCCCCGACCTGGATGACCTCGGCAAGCCTGATCTCGAAAGCTAAGCAGGGCTGACCCTGGCAAGTATTTGGATGGGAGACCTCCAAAGAATACCAGGGTCGAAAGGCAGAGGCAGGCTATCAGGCCACTTCTATGAATGCCCTCCATACCTCAGTAGGAGTTTCCAGAGGTTACCATGACTTCCAGGCACGGGCACACACACACATACACACAAATACAAAAATACACACACACACCCAAATTCGATTGGGACTTAGGGTTGCCATTTCTGGGTTGAGAAATCCTGGAGATTGGGGAAGGAGCCTGGGGAGTGCAGGGTTTGGGGTGGAGAGGGACCCAGGTGGTATAATGCCATAGAGTCCGCCCTCCAAAATTGTCACTTTCAGCAGGGGAACTGATCTCTGTAGCCTGGAGACCATTTGTAATTCCAGGAGATTCCCAGGCCCCACCTGGAGGATGGCAACCCCAATTGGGACAGTGGTACACATGGAAAAGAGGGTTCAGCCTCCCCCACCTTCTGTCATTTTTCTGAGCTGAAATGGCGAGGGGTAGAGCATTGTTTGCTCCCATACCAACAAACCTTTATTGGCACTGAAAACACAAAACCATTATGGGAATACAGCAAAATACTAAGATACATCAGTCACTTACACTTGGCTATTCAAACCTCGTCTCCTGATTGCATAACGTAAAAATTTTGCAACAGCCTCCATTATTTCACAATTAGAATTAAGCAGAAGAAAGTGAATAATTGAGTCATCAGAATGCCAACTCTTACCATCTAAAAGTAGAGTAATAAAACGAGATCAAATTTGTTTGCTCCTTGAGGAGCTCACATGTAAATTAATCAAAGGAGCAAATAGTGTCTACAGCTCATTTCAGGATACGAAAATGGCTGGGGGGGGGGTCTAATGCCCTTTCTCCTTGCATGCTTGAGTCCATATACAAGTTAGGCCTGTGTGCACCTTGGAAATACAGAACTCTGGTGGCAGCCACAAGGACAATGTGTAATTGGTCCTCAGGGACCATACAGGCAAGGATTATTTTGTATTCCTGAAATATTACTGTTCTGTGGTCACCCAGATTATAACATATTCTAGTTTTTTTTATCCTCCTAAGAAATTAGTTCCATTTAGAGCAATAGGGTGAACTTTTACATTCCAGCCATTGGCAGTATTAAAATCAATAGACACTCACAGTTCCTTGCCTGCTGCCACATCTCTTTCTCCCAGTAGCAAGCCAAGATGATACATTTCTAGGCTTGGCAACTCAGAACTACAGCAAACATCAAAATGCTTGTCCAATTTTATTTATTTTAAACACTTATTAGCTGCCTTTCTGTTTTATAAGAACTAGTAATAAAATACATTAACTACATAAAATAGATATAAACCACTAGTTAAAATCAGTAATTTAAAACTGCAAGTAGATAGTGTCCTATCCTCTCTACTCAGTTTACTGGTGCTCTAGAAATCTAGGCTTCCATCACAGACTATGAGCTGTGCCCAATTCTGATCTTTTTATTAATTCATGATGAGCTTGCAGGCACTTGTGCAATTTAAGAAGAGGTTATAAGCACCACCACAAATGGCTGCCATGGGGGGTGATCACAAAATGGTGTCATAGAAGGTAAGACAATGATAGGAGAAAGGACCAAAAGGAAAGCTATAAGTATGTATTACAAGTACAAAATCTGTTGCCCTGACCTGGATAGCCCAGGCAAGCCCAATCTCATCAGATCTCGGAAGATAAGCAGAGCCAACCCTGGCAAATAATTGGATTTGAGACCGCCAAGAAATACCAGGGCTGAGACACAGAGGCAGGCAATAGCAAGCCACCTCTCTGACCGTCCAAGCCCCACTAGGGGTTGCTGGAAGTCAACCATGACTTCCAGGTACACACGCACACACACAAATACACCCCCAACCCCCGAGTACAAAGTCTGTTGGATGAAACTGAATTAAAAAGGGAGTTAAAAAATAGAGAGTCCAGATTATGTACTTATTTTTCACTTTCCCCAGATTTGTATAAAAAACTTCCAAAAACATTAATAACTCCATCACAGGTTATGAATTGTCAAGGGGAAACAACCAAATCTCAACTCATGGCCAAAATCTGAATTAGTTTGGGACTAAATTCACTAAATCCACCCCTGTACATCCAAAATAACTAATATATCTTGAATGAATTAGATGAACAGCAGTGGGAAAAATGAGTCCTAGTAATAATGTCATCAAAGGTGGACTGAATCTGATGGCTGCCACAGGGTGGGTGCAATCACAGCATCTTGGAAGGTTCACCAAAATGTTAGAAAGTTCCAAGTCAAGCATAATCCTACAACAGAGGCAGATGCTTCCAAATGTGTGCTCCCTGCAGGAACAAAGGTGATACTTCAGGGCTGTAGGAAAGCTGGAATCCTCCTTCTGCATTGGGAGACAGCTAGATTTGAGTCCAGTGGCACCTCAGAGACCAATAGGATTTTTGAGATATAAGCTTTTGAGAGTCCAAGCTAGCTTTGTCAGATAGATTCTTGAAGCATATGCCCTGAAAATTTTGTTTTTCCCTATGGTGCTAGTACTTTACTCTAATCTAGCTGTTCCACTGCGGACCAACATGGTCACCCTATGAAACTGTTTTGAGGGAGAGATGCTGTTTCATTCCCCACCCCGGCAAGGTTTGCTTCCGTGCAGCCAGAGAAGAGGTTGCCAAGGCCAGAAACATAAGAAAATTTGTGTCTTTGGCCACACTGAAAACACACAGCTGTGGCACAGCTGCCTGGGATGAGTTCAGTACTTCCCAGTCAGTCTTCTAGTTGGGGGTGACCTGAAGCTCTGGTGGGTTTTTTTCCTCTCCTGTTCCACCGGATTTCATCCAAAGATTCAAGAAGCATGCAGGCATCAGGAAACACTTTGATGGCTGTGAAGGTTGGGGTTTTAAATGATGTTTGAATAAGAGGTAGCTTGAGGGTGAAGTTTGACCAGCATGGTCTCTACCTCAACCTCCACCGGAAAGATTGAACCCAGGTGGCTTCTAAATACAGTTTATTTCAGATGAGGCATGAAGTAAACAGCAAAAAACCCAATAACTGTTATTAATTTTCTTGGATAGAATAAGGTTGTTCAGTAAAGAAGTTTGACACTGTGTACAAGTGTAACGCACAGCATTTGCTGAGGTCATTCCCTTATAACATTTCAGTTGTTAGTTCCTGGGTGCAGAGAACAGTTATCAGCCAAGCTTTAATTATTAAAAGTGACTCCTGGGCCTTTCCAGTACCTTTGGAATCCCACAGTATAAACGTGAGCTCCTTTCAATTCCTTAGCCAGCTTTTTTCCTTTTAAACTCAGCTCTGACACAGGTATGTCTCCTTTGAAAACTTAACTAAATTAGACTGCTTTCCCTAATGGCCTAATTTCCTAATAGCCTAGGACCTATAAAGTCTGCCTGACAGGATCCATCCAGTCTCATTCCCTGGAGGTACAAACCTTATCTGACTCTAAACAGACAGTTTAAATGGATTTTTTCTCTCCATTCCCCCTTCACATCTCCCCCTTCCAACATTCCATGGGTCCTGGTTGGCTCTTAGCTGCTCTGCATACACATCAAATAGGCATACAGGGGTTGGTGACTGACAACGTATCAGGACTTTTGCCCATCTGTCACAGTGGAACACAGGCACATCATGTTGGTGATTATTATGTGTGTGTGTGGGGGGGGTGCCTTTTTTTGAAAGATCTGCTGGAAGGACCATTTTAATATTTTAGTTTTGAAATCCAAAACAAAATTATGTCCACCTGCTGTAATGGGATTTGAGGCAATAGACTGTGTTGCAGGACATTTGAAATTGAGAGTGTAACCTGGGACCTGGGAATTGCTAACATAACCAGACTGACCACTCCTGGCAGATACACAAATACCTTTTTGGTATTCCATATCATTCAGGCCTGTCCTGCAGTTTCATTTTAAAAATTCACAGCAAACCACCATTGAAAAAGATAAGAAGTTAAAAAACAAACTGGATTATAAAAACTTGTCATCCGAACTCCCTGGAATAAAGAAGCTCATGAACTGTGTTATGGTCAGTGTTCCCTCTAAGCCATGTGCATGAGTGGCTGCTCATTAACACAGGAAGCCCTGCTCAGTAGTAGTTTGGAGCTGCACAGGGTCTTGCACTGCCCATTGCTCATTTTTAAGATTACACGAGTTACATTCTGCTCAGGATGTGAACTGCTCCACTCGGGGGGGGGAATTAGAGGGAATATTGGTTATAGCAGAGAAGAGTGCAAGTCTGTATAATTCTTCTCATTCAGCCACTTGAAGGAAGGATTCCATTTCCCCAAGGGTTATTTCCTAAAGACTATGCAAGGCAGTCAGTGATTAGGACTAGGGATAGGCACCATCCTAAAAAAAACCTGGTTTGGTTTGGGGTGGCAATTGAACCGAGTCAAAATCCCCCCCCCATCCGAACTGAGTTCGCCTGGTGAGTTCAGTTCCTTTTTTCTTCCAACTGAAGAAAGTGAAGGGGATCGCCTAGGAAGGGTTAAATGGCTTCAAAGCAGGGGAGGGGTGTGAAACCAATGGGTTTAATGGCTTACAATATTTTAAACCTGACAGGTGGACCCACCCCACTGTTAGGTTGAAATGGCTGGTAGCCAGTTCAACCTAACAACGGGGCAGATCCGCCCATCAGCTGTTAGGCTGAAATGCCTGGCAGCCATTTCAGCCTAACAGATCAACTGTGTACTCCATGCCACTCAGCTGTTAAGAATAAATGGCCCAAAACAGCCGAACTGGACAAAAGTCTGGTAAATGTTCGGGGAAGGTGCCTTCCCCAAATATTGGTTTGGGGGCTCCAAACTGGCCCAAGTTCATGCCAAATTTTGGCTCATGAGCCAGTTTGTGCCCATTCCTGATTAGGACTACATTTCGATTGATTCAGCTTTTATTACTGGCAGTGCTAATCACAGTGCAACTGTGTTTTTTATGGGTTTTGTGATTGTTATTTTTATTGTGTTTTTCAAATGCTTTATTTGTATTGATATTTAGTTAGTTCGTTATAGTCTGCCTTTCTCACAGGGACTCAAGGCGGATTACACAGGGTGAGTCAGTGCAGTCAACAAAATGAGGCATTCTGTAACCAATGCATTAGGATTTTAGAAGTATGGAAGCACCAGAAAGAACTGAAGCATAGTTTAAGTATTCACATAATACATCAAGAGGTACATAAATTATATATCCCATAATCATTTGTCCAAGGAAGTTTGTAAAGCCGCTTTGTACAGTCCAACCCTATTATTATTATTATTGCCGTCAAGCTGTGGCTGACTTATGGTGACACCATAGATTTTTCAAGGCAAGAGACATTGAGAAGTGATTTGCCATTGCCTGCCTCTGCTCCCTCTAAGCTGTGAAGTCTTGTGAGCAAAAATTCTATGTTGTTAGCTGTAGCGGGAATTCTGAGATAGAGAGACTACCAGGATTCAGCAAGGAGAGTCAACAGTTGTTTATTAAGCGTGCGGTACAGCCGAAAGCACCTCTATGGGCACTTTCAAAACAGGGCGTGTACCATGAATGCAGGCTTGAGCAGATACTTATATAGATTTTCCAACAGAGTACAGGAAAAAAATCATTTCGTAGAATTGGCATGCAAAATTATCACAGACATTGACCATGAAGTCTGAAGCATTGTGTTCTTTTGCAAAACCACAAACATCCTTGGCTGTTCACATGTCTCTTGTGGGTAAATTAAGAGTTCCTGTTATCAGCCAGGTGTTAACTTTTTTCGTGACAGCATAACGAGCAGAGTTCAGCGCAGCCTTAGTAACGGGCCTAGCGACGCCTAATATGGTCATGCATTCTTGTGTGTTCCGCAAAGGCTCTATTTCTCGTCTCTGGTTCTTCTGTTTCCAAAAGCTATGTTCCCTTAATGATTTGCGAAAGCAAATACATTCCCCTAATGGAATGGCCTTATAATGCAAGCAGATTGCAAGTAAATTGCAGGTAAATGCTTCACTCCCCCCTGTTTGGACCCTGATCCAAAGGGGAGGGTGTCCAACCTATAATTCGGTGCGGTCTACAGAAAGGTGAGAACAAAGCCAAGTACGTTTTGTCTTGGGGACAGGTTTACCAGGGGTCCAGGACCATTTACCCCTTAAACCGTTCAATCTGTGGCGATAGACCTACTGGCGCTCAGGAGCAGATAAAAACATGAGCTTAGCAGGGACTGTGTCAGGGGGCACGATAGCTTGTACAGCTTGGTTAACCATGCCTTGGATGACAGGGATGAGGCAAGGGAGGAGCAGGAACCCCCCCAAAAGCCAGAGCAATAAGAAACAGAATACGCTTCCAGTCCCCAAACATCCCAAGGCTCTATTTCTCGTCTCTGGTTCTTCTATTTGCAAAAGCTATGTTCCCTTAATGATTTGCAAAAGCAAATGCGTTTCCCTAATAGAATGGCCTTATAATGCAAGCAAATTGCAGGTAAATGCTTCATTAGCTACTGGCATTAAAGTTGCGAGTGAGCGATTTGGCTACAGTATAAATCAGTTTGCTCTGGAGCCATCCTTCCTGAGCTAAGACAAAAATGTGTGAGCCGGCGGCTAAAAAACTGTGACCTAGCTCACACTAACTCAGCTTAGAGGGAACACTGGTCAGGACCCTGGTATTTCTTGGAATCCCATCCAAATACTAGCCAGGGCCAACCTCGACCCTGTTTCCTGGCCAGAAAAGCTCTCTTGAATAATTCAATTTTGCATAGTTTGCGGAAGCCACTTTGGGTTCTGCAAGGGAGAAAGGTAGATAATAAAGTTTTTTTAAAAAATGTAAGATAGCCATTGGTATTAACCATGTTGCCTAGCCCTCTCTTGTAATACATGGACAGCCCTTTCTCAGGGTGGGGAGAGAGTGTGAGAGAGATTTCCTGAGAACTTCAGGTCACTAGCATGTCTCTGAGAATGAAAAATACTCTCAGTTCCCATTGGCCTATTTTTAAAAACTTTGCTACACTTGGTAAATCTGTATTGAACAAATGTGCTATATGTATATGTTGATTTCTCCTTTTCTCATTTCCTGATATTGCTGCAGGGCAACAACTCTGATGGCAGGGCTCCATATTCAATTAGGCACTGAGCTGTTCTTTCCTGGAATTATTGCAGCATATTAGGTGTTTGTTGTTCTTCACTTTGCACTGATGGGCAGATTCTACCTGGTTTGTACGCATCCAAACATAATCTAGTCAAGGGACTTAGTTTAAATATGCTTGCTTGCCAAACTGCTTGCAGAACAGTTGGAACTTACAAAACAGTGGCACGACTTGGTCCTATGGTCTGTACAAGTCAAGTAGAAGATTCCGAGCAGTGCAAGAGGGATTCTGTTGTGGTGTCGCAGTAGTGCAACAAAATGCACAAAATGTTGAACTAGTATATCAAGATGCTGTAAACTTGGGCTGTGCATCTATACTGTGGTTATAGATCTCACAGTCAAGCAGAACATCTTATCAGCTTCCTCACTGGCACTTTCAGTGAGTTTTCACAACAAATGAAACATTCACAAAGCTCTCAATTGTTTGAAGCCGGAAGGACAAATCTCAGTTGTTTGAAGGACACGCCAGATTCTCATCTTGCTTATATCTGTTTATCAGTAGGATAGGTACAGTAACCTAGGAGTAGGCTTAATATGAGCAGTCATAAAGAGGTTAAATCCAGACACATTATTGATTTAAAAATATTAGGATCCCATGTCATTTCACAGAATAAAGGAAACAATTGTTTCAAAATCTAACTGAATAACAGGTGTTCTTCGCCTAGGATGGGAAATGGCAAGGTACATGCATATGTATGTCCATATTTGCAAGGTTGTAGAAGTTAAGAAGCAGTTTTTTGAAGTCTTAGTGAGTTGGTCACCAACCTCCATGAGCACGTGTTCACTGAAAGGGAAAACCAAGAAAAGAAAAAATGTCATGTCTGTAGCTGAAACAGGAAATCTTTGTTCAAGATTTCCCATGTCCTGCCCTTCAATATAGAAAGCTTCTCCACCTTGTAGTTAGTAGAGGACTGACCACATTTGTGACATAAAACGATAAATAGCTGACACATCTTCAAAGAGGCTGTACAAAGGGGGGCTTTGGGGGAACCCATCACAGTAGAACAATGCATGAATAATGCTGTGCAGTAGAGCTTACAGAAACCTGTTTAGCAAAAGATCAGAGATTGAACAAAATGTTTCTTGAGTGAGCTGGACAGGGAAATGGTGTGACAGGTCCCTTGCTGATTGTGGAATTTAGGAGCACATAAAGTAAACTAAACATAAAGACTGGCATCTTAAAATAAGAGTTTTTTGGGGGGGTGGAAAAAATGAAAGCTTTTACGGTTAATATTGGCCACATATCAACATCAGGCTAATGCAAACAGCCTTTATCACAGTAAGGGGGACATGAGTTGAAATGGACCGGTGATTAAGGGATCATGTGGATTAGATCTTGATTTTGTGCATGTACCAGCTAAGTGTAGCCATAGTTATCAGGCTGCCAAACATATGGATCAGAAACTATGGTTTTAAAATTCAGACTTTGAACTTAGTGATCTATAATCATCATTTAGGCCTTGATTTAGTTGGCCTACAGGTACCAATAACTTTAATAACAAAAAAGATGGATTATATCCTGCCAGGAAATCAAACATTCTGTGAATGGGTTCAGTTTAGTGCAGTTTATTTGCTATAGAACATTGGGTGCCAAACTCATTGTTGCATCGACCAATAATATCTTGAGTTGTCAGGACGAGCAATTCTCATCGACGTAGTCTTTTCAGCACTTAGGGCAAGATGCCATAGGCATGGTCAACATTTGATGACTGCAGTATCAGGAGACAATATACACGATGTAAAGACATCACAGACAAATACAATACTTTTCAGTGAGTACTCCACTAACTTTAATACTTTTCATTGCCAAAAGAAATGAGATTACATAGGTGTATCAGTCAGCCTCAAATGTAAACCTAAATGGAGATTTGGACTCCAATCTTATGGATACTTAAGTGGAAGTAAGTTATATAGAATTCCATGATACTTTTGAATAAATTCAGAATCAAGGGCTGATAGCTTCTAGAATACATTAGGCAGTGGATTTGAATTTGTAATCTACCTTTATCTAAGAGACGCAGTGCAATGGTGAGCAGAGGTACACCTCTCTAAGACTCTTGAAGTGAGTGCTCTTAGAAGGATGTAACTCTGCTTAGAAATTTATTGCCAGGTGTGGCAGAACGGGCCTGCTCAGGCCTGCAGGTCCTATTCTGCCCTGCCTTCCAAGGTTTTTCCTAACACCTGGCGATGCTTCTCTCTCTCTCTCTCCCAAGGTTTTTCCTCACCCCTCTCGCTCTCTCTCTCTCTCTCTCTCTCTCTCTCTCTCTCTCGTAACTGCCGCCACCATCTGACCTTTGTAAGGAATTGCCCACTGCGAGTGTCAGGATTCCCACCATCCCTTCCAAGTTCTGAGGCCTTGCCTCTGTGTCTCCCAGTGCTCAGCGCCTGGTCATCACAGGGACAGTTTACATCCTTGTGCGCCTCTGGAGGAATAGCCACTTGCCAAGTGCCTCCCTTCCCCTGGTGCTTCTTTTAAAAAAGCATGTCCAAGATGGTGGAGGTCTATGTGGTACAAAGAAGCACTATCAACACCAAAAGTTTAGGGTATTTATTAAAAAAGAATATGTTCACAAGCATACTTTTAACACAGCACCAGATTGAGCAAGGGATCCAAAAGAAATGGGTAAAACACAAATCTTCTGTCCCTCTCTCTATACATGCCCCATTAGATGTTAGAATATAGGACAGGTTCTTTAGCTTTGGAGTTTTAGATCTCTACAGAGTTTTCATTACTTTGAAGCTTTCTTCATCTCTCTGGGCAAGCACATAGTCAAAATAGCTGCCTTATCAGTGGAGAGGCCTGCCAGCCCTCCTGAACACAGCACCCAAAGAAAAGAGACCTTCCTCCTTGCTGCAAGAAGTTTTTATCATATCTGCTTCTCCACCAACTGACCAGGTCAGGCCAGATCAGAGAAGCTCTTCCTAAAAACTCTAGAATTTCCTTCCTGGTATTCCTCTAGCATTAAATTCCTCCAAATCTCTGTTCCCTGCTTAAAGGAGCGAGAAGGGGGGAAGCTTGGCCATCCCATTGTCTCTAGCTAGACCAATTAGCATTTCTTAAGAGATAGCTGCAGTGAGCCTGGAAAGCCGTTGACTGACTTCCATCTTCCCAGCCTGTTCTTTGTGTGTGTGGGGGGAGGCTTTTAAAATGCAAAGTGGAGGTTTTGCTCCTTTCAAACCTTCCAGGAAAAAATGCATTTCTTCACACCAGGGTTGGATCCTATAAAACATGCGTCCAAGGGCGCACAGAGAAACAAGCTGTTCCTAGTAGCCTCTTCCTCTAGAACCCCCTATGATCACTGAAAAACCAGTTCTGTGGGTTGTGGAGACCTGATGGACAAAATTGTGTTAGACACAGAAGGGCTCCGGTGATACGGAATCAGGCAAAAATCCCCCCCCCCCAAAAAAAAATCGGTGTAATATCCACTGTCCAAGAGGCTTTGCAGGTGAAAGAGAAAGTGAAGATGTTT
This sequence comes from Gekko japonicus, assembly GCF_001447785.1. Classification (NCBI taxonomy): domain Eukaryota; kingdom Metazoa; phylum Chordata; class Lepidosauria; order Squamata; family Gekkonidae; genus Gekko; species Gekko japonicus. Next base: position 478,440 of record NW_015175362.1, on the reverse strand, counting down.
TCACCCAGTTCCCTGTTCTCACTGCAGTTCCCGTGCCTTATAGCGTGTTGTCCAAAAGGATTTTTCCTATCCTGGCATCAGCTTTTTGTGGATCGCAGGGCCTGCTAGGGGAAGGAGAAGGCAGGAAAGATCCATGTCAGCAAATGTCTTCCACTCACAGTTTGCAGAATAAAGTTCCCAGGACATCTGAAATATTAGTTAAATGAAAGTACCACATTTTAAAATAATATACTCTGTCTTTCTGTTCTTAAAGGAAATCCCTCAGCAGCCAACAGGAGATACACACACACACACACCATTACCACCCCAAACGGAACCATTTGAGAACTAATTCAAAACCAACATTTTGACTGAGTGTAAAAAAGCCCCTTTCGTTTAGGCTCTTCTTGTACAAGAATGATTCCGGTGGGTAGCCATGTTGGTCTGAACAAAGCTTGAGTCCAGTAGCACCTTTAAGACCAACAAAGTTTAATTCTGGGTATAAGCTTTCGTACAGTTTATACCCAGAACTAAACTTCATTGGTCTTAAAAGTGCCACTGGACTCAATTTTTGTTCTTGTACAAGAATATTTTTGTCTCTGTGTGGTACTCAAATATGTGTCCCCCCCACTCATTCTGAAGTGGTACAATTCTGTTGGAGCTGTACCATGTTCATTTGTGCCTGTTAGAATAAGCTTTTACTTTCATAAGAAGATCAGGTTTTGGTATTGAGTTCTATAACGATATAGCATCTACCCAAACACCACTTTTACGTTTCCTTGTTTGAACTTGATGGACATAATTGTTCAAAGGATGCCCTTTCTTGTTGTTAGGAATATCATCTATCAAAGAGAATCTTTGTTTGCCTTTCAAGTAATAATTCTGCACTCTACTTTAATTCACTGGTAATAGGCTTCATTGATATAAAAGTAAATTGCCAAATTGGGGAAATAAAACTCATCAACTTTAATGACACGGTATTGCAAAAAGATAGTTTTGTCATACAATTACATTGTTATATAAGGTAGTGTCTAAGCACACTTCATCCTGACCTGGATAGCCCAGGCTAGCCCAATCTCATCAGATCTTGGAAGCTAAGGAGCATTGGCTCCAGCTAGTATTTCGATGGGAGACTACCATGGTCATGATGCGGAGGCAGGCAATGGCAAACCACCTCTGGATATCTCTTGCTTAAAAAACTCTATGGAGCTCCATAAGTCAGCTGTGACTTGACAGGGGAAAAACCACACTACAGTAGATTGGATCATTTCCAACTCCATATGATCTGTCCAGTATGAAGACATATTAACAGTCTTCTGTGATACCAGGAACAGAGGCGAATAAGCAAATACATAGTAATTTCTGTTCATAAAAGTATAGTAAAATTGAAAGATGTTCAATGGGATAAGATATGTAAATACTGGAATAGGAAGGTAAGTAATTGAAGTAACTGGAAAGCCAGCTCTTTTGTTGTACAAGTTACTGCAGTAATAAAGTATACTGAAAGAGGGTAAGCCTTGGAAGCACTGTATGTTTTATACGGTAAACGTTCAAGACTTATAGTTGATACAGTTGATGTTTGAGTGGAAGAAAATCCATTTTTTAACTACCAGCTTGCCTTTTCAAAAGATAGCATAACCTCCAGGTACTCCTTTTCACAGGCTTTGTTATGACAATTTTCTCAGAACTTGTCTCTGAGAAATGGGGAGCACATAGTACTTGGTTCTTTGCCCGGTATTCACAATGACACCAGCTTCATAATTGTAGTATTAAAGTAGGGGTTTTCACACCTCCTTGAAAAAGAAGGCAATTAACCTCTCCCTTGTCCCAGCTCTTTGGTCTATAGATATAGAAGCATCTCATTTGATTGACCCTCTGATTATAACAAATTATATTGTTCAGATTTTTGCAAGCAAATTTCTTTTCCTTCACCAGATTTTAAATTTAGCAATGATAATAATTAGTGAATTATACTCTTCCACATGACATTATCTCTTGAGCAAAATTAGTTTTTAGTCACTGACACTGCTGTATTCTTATATTAGGTTTAAATAGTGAAGGCTCTGACCATCAGACTGGGATAATTTAGAAATAAATACCAGGAAGGTGAATTTAAATGTCTTTTTGTGTTAATGTTAAAAATGCAAGATTACTTCGTCTAATGATGACTTTGTCTAAAATCACCATGCTGCTTGGAGAAAACAAAAAGCTATTTCTTTCTCCTTGCATGCATGATAATAATCTGATGTAAAACCGAAGCATTGCTCCTAATAAAAGTTAGTACCCAGAAGGTATGTATAGCATAGTCATTCATGCATAACATCAAATGCTTTCATGTTCAAGAGTTAGCAAAGCTATTCTGTTGATTATCTTTTACTGCCTCTACAACAAACATCAGCACTTTACTCATGTAAAATGTTTTTTCTGTCACACAGCTGGAAGTCTGGTACACAGTCATAGTGGATTGACTAACTAGATATCATTATCAAATTCTCCTGGTGCTTGAACATATTGTGTTTACCTTCCTGTACTCAAAGGCACCTTTGGAATTCAACTTGAATTGTAGAACAGAGTGCCAGGGACGATGTATAATACTGCATAGTATCAGATGTATGAACTATTTTGTACTGTCTTGTTGTAGGTTAAGCTCTGTTATTCTTATCTGGAGAAGATGGAAGAACAGCTGATTTAACATTTTAAACAGAAATTGTAGGAGGGGGTTGCATTATTTTCTAAGAAAGTTTTATTCTCCGGCTATAAAAACCTTCTGAGATACAACCCATCTTGATGAGTGACTGGTTGCTTTCATTTTCCAGGCAATAGTGTGTAAAAGTAATATTAAGACTAGTAGGGTTAAAAGCGGGGGGGTCCCCCCCCCCCCCCCCCCCGGGCATGGGAAAGTGCTCAGGACAAGAGAAGACAGTTTTCTTCTTGTTGCTGAAATGAAGTAAATTGCTGTCCTTCTTTATGGTGAAAAGATTACTTCACCTTCTTCTGCCTTATATCTCAGCATTGCCTGTTTTGGTGGATAAACACAGAGACTATAATATTCTCCTTTTCTGTATTTACCATGCTGCCTAACAAAACCATTTTGTTTTCTTGTGGCTGCTGCTGAAACACAGAAAGAATGAGTGCTGCTACCTTGTGCTTTCTGCTTGCTTATATGTCTTAGCTTATGCTACATTTACTTCCCATTCCTAAATTCACTTTAGAATTTCTAACGAAAAGGAGAAAGGAAATCAAATAAAGTCAGTGACAAAATAATGATAATTTGGGCTACCTTGCCATCAAGTTGAACACACTTACTGACCTTGTAGGGCTCTTTAGTGGGGAAAACTCAAGTTTGGTTTTTGATTTTAACCAAGAGTTAATGCAGGGAACATGCATTTTGGGGTGAGTGTTGGTACTTTTTGCAGACTCGTCTGGCCATAGAAATTACATAGTCTGGAAAATGGCACCCCCTGAAGGCAGTGATTATTTCCAAGCCAAGATAGACCTTTTTAGTTCCAAACTAGACACAACAGTACTAAATGTCCAGCAGTTCCAACAGATGGCTTGTTGGTTCAGTCTGCACATGATGTGAGCCACAGACTTGGGACACTGGTATTATCTACATGCTTTCAGTTCCTACAATCCTCCCTTGTGGATTCCCACACTGCAGGATTTACCTGTTGAAGGATATAATGTTGTCATTGGGCCAGTACTTACCCATCCTTTGTAGAAAGTTGCATTGGAACTTTTGTTGTACTTGCAGTTTTGACTGTTCCATGGGGCTCTGATTCAGCAAGGCAACAGATGGTCTTGAGTGTTTGGCCTGCAGTTGCAGTGGCTGGAGTGGCAGGTAGTCACCCAGAAATGTTGCTATGCTCCCTGTTTCTTCTGCTTGTATGTGGGATTACATTGGCATAATGTAATTTTTTTACAACATTTATACCCCACCTTGTGGCCCTCATTAGGGCCATCAAGGTTGTTAACGGGTTAAAAACATGTATAATCAAAACACATCTTTGAAACCATTAAAACCAAGCAAAACCACATGATTAAAAAAATAAAACCAAGCTGAAATATGCATACAAAAACATAAAAACAGGAAGGCGGGATCACTGAGGAAACAGTCGAACAGAACAGTTGGGGACAGGTGAGTCTGTTTGGGGAAAGAGTTCCAGAGTTATGCTGACATCGCCCTGATATTTTGCCTGCATATCTCCAAGGCAGGACAGTCTGCTATTGTGTGGGAGAGTGGAGACTTTGCTGGCAACTGCTGATGGAAGAGGTGTTGTGGAGCAAATACATAAGACATACATGTTGCAGTACAGGGATGAAGAGAAGGCATTTGCAGTAAGCAAAGATTGGGCTAATGGATCCTCCACTTTTGCCTACCTGTTTGATGTGCTTTGTCCTTACATCCTCAGCGGGAAGAGTTAAGGATCTGGCTGGTGTTTGAGTTGTTCTTTAAAGTACAAGTAGAGTTCTGAGAAAGCAATGTTAGTGACACAACAAAACAATGTTTGTGATACAACAGAACAATGTTTGTTTATTCCTTGCCTGTTTGTGAAAAGTGCCGTTTTCTCTAGAATTCCCATAAAAGGCTTCCTGTGTACTCTAAGTGCACCTGACATAATCAGAGAGATGTAATCCCATGCTGTGTACCCTAGCATTTGAGATATGGATATTCTGGCTGAGGTTTATATTGTGCTTAGGAAAGTTGTGATTGGCTGCAGATTTATTGTCTTGAATTGCAATGTGGCTGTGGTGTTTATGCTTACATTAGCATTTTCACCAGTATAATATTACACCAGAACCGGGCACCACACATTGGTTGAGGGGTCATAGGTTAGCAACTAACACTTGCTCTTCCCTCAGCATACTCTGGTGCTGCCCAGTTATAGACCCTATGCCAGCACACTGGCACCAGTTTTACGATGGTTCAGTTGGGTGTTATATCCGCATAGGTGGGGATCCCCCGCCTTCCTCTCTCATTCTATGTCACTCTTCTCCCTCTCTCTTTCTCCCCCAACCCTTATCTGTCAATTTTTCCCTTCTCTTTCTCCCTTCTCTTTCTCACTTCATAAAGCCGATGTCTTCTCAGGGCTGCTGCAAGGCACCAGATCCTTCAGTGGCAGCCTCCCCAGCGACAGGAGTCTAGGAGAGCTGCATTGGCCACACTGGTGCCAGCAGAGCCTCTGGGATCTGTGCTGGCCCTGGAGATGATTTGGGGGGGGGCTGTCTGGAGCCCAGCCATGGAAGCCTCTCTACCTGGACCTGCACCTATAGTGTCAATGTTGGGGGAGCAGCCATGAGTCTGGTGCCATCAACAGACAACTGTCACTACTTGTGCTCCTCCCCCCCCCACCCCAAGCAGCAGGCCAATGAAGGAACATTCATCTGCCTGGCAGCTTTGCTGCTTCAGGAGTGGCAGCTAGCCAAGCCCCCGCCTGGCAGTCTCCCACCCGCTTGGCAGCTTCATTGCCTCAGCAGTGGCAGTGACTCACTTGGCACTTTCACCACCTCAGTAGTGGCGGCAACTACTACTTGCCTGTCTGCAGCTTTACTGCCTTAGTAGCATGGGGGATGAAGGAACAGCTTTGTCTGGGCATATGTAGACAATGGTCTTATTTGAGGAGATTGTAAACCCCCCTTCCAGTTTTTTTATTTTCTTTTTCAGATTTTTCTGCAAACCTGGGGGGTCCCCCAAGTTTTCATGAACATTTGTTTTGTGGTTCCAGTGTGCAGAATTAGATAGCTGAAGATTTGGCCACACTTGAATATTAGAATATAAGATATCTCCAGATATGCCACCATTATCTCTTAGTTATGCCAGTGTGGAACTTAGTTGCTGTTCCAAGCAGTTGACTTACCGGCTTTAGAATTGCTCCCTTAATTTATCAGTTTTATTTCTAGAAAGACTTCTTGCATTTGTTACTGCTAGATTGTTTATCTTTTTTGTTTATCAAAAGCATTAATTGCATTTTCATGTTTTTCCTTCTAGTGTATCTTGAGGATAGTTTCGTAAAATCTGGAGTCTTCAATGTGTCAGAATTGGTGCGGGTGTCCAGAAGTAAGTATATTCTTCTTTAAGACATAATTCATGTAAAGTAATTATTTCTAATTATATCTAAAAGGATTTCATGTTACTCCCAGACCAAACTGCAAAATAAAAAGGCCAGTAGACATCTGGACAGATGTCTGTGAAGTCTTTTTATCCCCCATTCTCCTGAAATTTAAATAAGATATTTCAATTGAGGAGTTTGTTATTTTTATTAGGGACAGTGTATAATGCAGTGTTTGTGGGGCCTGTGAGGTTCAGTGTCTGTATTGTTGGGCTTGAATATTGAAGATCACAGCAATGAAATTTTGTAAATTTACTGTTTGGCTTTGAGCAACTGTCCATCTTTTTGAGTTCTTTAGGTTATATATGCAGAAGGAATATTACATAAAGCTAATTGAACATAACCTCTCATAATATAAGGTTCACAATAGAAGTATGGCTTACTGCACCAACTTTTTGATGAAATTGTGACAAACTTGTGAACACAAAGTTGCCTTATAATGAGTCAGACTATTGGTCTATCAAGGTCAGTGCTGGGTCTCTGGTCAAGATTGTTCAGGTCACCTCGTAACTGATCCTTTTAACCGGAAATGCTGAGGACTGAACCTGGGACCTTGTTTGCCAAGCATATATTCTAACACTGAGCCATAGCCCCATGCCAAGGAACTGAGGTTTAAGCAATAATATTGTAAGCATATGAGTAACAGTCTCAGTTATGATTTAAGAGGTATCGGGTAGAGGTATTCAAATGATTACCCCAAAAAGTTTATCAAAATTCTTAAAGGATGTCCAGAAAGTATTAATTATAGACCATGATAGAAATTGATAAAACAATGTATTTCTGTATGCTAATAAGTAATATAATAAATAAAAATATATAGAAGTATTGATAAATTTTGTTTTAGATATTTGCTAGCAAATAAGTACATTAGGAGTAGTATTTGTGTACCAGTAAAATAGTGGGTTATGACTTTCCTGGAGCAAGACTTCTTAGTGAAACGAGTCACCCACATTTCTGTGTGTAAAATAGTTGAGTCAGGATTAAATGTTTTTACCTGACGGAGCGCCCCCCCCCCTTTCTCCTGTCATGTAGTCCAGTTCAATTAACTTTCTCTCTTTAATGCAAACCATAGTTTGTCATTACATATGAATAGGCAAACTATTATTTTCCTTTGCTGTACAATCAACGGTTGCAAATGAAGTGAATTAGAACAGATGATAGAGGGAGGAAATGCATAAGCCCAAGTTCAAGGCTCACTCTTGACACTAACATGGTGTGATGCTACTGGCATGCCTTCTCTGTGGATATGTAAAGATATTTCATTGTCACTTGTGAATCGATGGTGATTTACATGATGTCCATTGATACACTACACCTTCTTCTGCAGTAGAGGTTCTGCTGATCCATCCCCAAAGCTGTTGGGCAAGATATCATGGTTGCCTATTTATCTTCCTTTATAGTATCACCTGAACTAATAACTATATTGTCAAGCATTAAACAATTATAAAAATCATTCCTGTTATTTAGAAACAGTAAATGTTCTGTAGCACGTGAAAATAGCCCATTTCTAATGTATCTGGGGTTACAGTTTGCATCAAGCAAATTAAGATTTGAATTTTTTTGCTTTTCCAAGTAGCAAGTATATGGGTTTATATCCTGCATTTATGCCAATGGAGCAAGTTCATGGGATTATCCATCCCTCAGCAGCTTCCTGACTCTCATAAATGGCACTACAGAAGGACTGAGGACCTTCCAGAGCATGATGTCATGTGACACCAGTAGCTTCAATAAGAAGGCAGACTCTGCCCTGCTTCCCTCTTGCACAAGTGGACATTCTCATAAAAACGGAGGGCGATTCTTGATACTACCTCTGCTCCATCAGTGGCTATTAGCCACAAGGTATAGATAGGAACTCACAGGCTGGGGCAGGTAATGCACTATATTCTTGGGGCTGGGGGGGGGGGGCAACAGTGGGAGGGCTTCTAGTGTCCTGGCCCCACTGATGGACCTCCTGATGGCACCTGGTATTTTTGGCCACTGTGTGACAGAGTGTTGGACTAGATGGGCCGTAGTGGCCTGATCCAACATTGGCTTCTCTTATGTTCTTCTGCCATATGCTATGACAAGAAGTATCAAGAATCGACCTCCTTCGTTCTTATGAGAATCCAGTTCCCTCTTGAATCTGTTTATCCAGTTCCCTCTTGAAGCTGTCCATGCTTGTAGCCGCCACCTCCTGTGGCAGTGAATTCCATGTGTTAATCACTCTTTGGGTGAAGAAGTACTTCCTTTTATCTGTTCCAACCCGACCGCTCAGCAATTTTATGAAGTGCCCACGAGTTCTTATATTGTGAGAAAGGGAGAAAAGTACTTCTTTCTCGACCTGCTCTATCCCATGCATAATCTTATAAACCTCAGTCATCGTTTCTCCAAGCTAAAGAGCCCCAAGTGCTTTAACCTTTCTTCATAGGGAAATTGTTCCAACCCTTTTATCATTTTAGTTGCCCTTTTCTGCACTTTCCGTGTAGACATCCTACTGTGGAGGGTGTCCAGACCCTCTGCAGTGATGTATTGGGAATGCAGGAGGCTGCTGAGGAATAAGGATGAAGAGTAGGTTCTGGGGAGAATTGTTTCCATTAATGTAAAGTATCAGATCCAAACCGTAGTATTAATTGTAAGCAAATAGTGTTATGTGTGCATATATATTAACATAATACATACAGCATGTAATATAATCATTTATATCACAGAAGAGTTTGGTTCCCAGTAGGCATTGCTTTATCAATAGAAGCAAGCATATATTTGTCATATTTTAAAATTATTGCAACATTTTATTACTGCCTATAGAATGAAATGATGAATTCCAAAGTTTATTATGAATAAGCATATACAACATAAACATGTGGTATGGATTGCATAAAAAGTTACATGTAAAGCAAGATAACTACATGACCATGTGGCCTTCCAGGCATTAGCAGCCTCAAACTGGTCTCTGGAGAGGCGGCATGCAACCTTTTGAAATGCATAAATAGATCATTTATTTTCAGATTACCCGAACAGATCAAATTAGTTTCATACTGGTCTCCTTTACAGGCAAAAGGATTTAGTGTAATTTTTAAAATCTTGTGGCCTTTAGACATCTAGAAAGCAGGAATAACCCTTTTAATGCTATGTTGTTTAGCGCCTATAACCCAGGGAGCTGGAGTGAACTTCCCAATTGGAGAACTTCCGAGCCAACCATACTATCATGATATGAACTCAAGTGTAAACCTGCAGAGATCACTGTCCTCTCCACCGACTAGGTGAGCATGCTACCAAAAAAAAAGTGTCTGTGATGGATGCGGCTATGTAATATTGCAGATGGATTATGACTTTGCCCTTGTTATATGTACCATACAATTATATTTTTAATTAGTGGTGTGTAGACAAATTTCTGTTAAAATTATTATGAACTCAATGTACACTGGTATAATATAGGAAAAATTTCAAAACAAAATATTTCATTTACATGCAGTCCTGAGCAGAGTTACACCTGTCTGATTCCATTCACCTAAGTGGACTCAGAAGGGTGTAACACTGTTTAGGACAACACTGATAGGTAATTACCTCTTTCTTTTTTAAACATCTCACTTAATAAATACAGTGGCAGTCGTTTACGCTCAGAACATTCAACAACTAGTGTAAAGCTTAATTCAGATTCAGCTGTAAATATTTAGCCTTGAAAATGCTGACTATATACTAAATACAAATTGTCAAATTAAAAAAACTTTAAAAAAGAAAAAGAAAAGGCTGACTTGATTACTTAAGAGACCAAACAGACCCAGACAGTGTGCTAAAATTTAACTTATTTTCCTGTTCTATATTGAGTAGAACTCTACGTTTTAAATTCCAAATCAAATTTAGATTTGATTGTATTCTGAGTGATTCTTGGAATTAGTTGTATTTACATATATTTCTCTCTTTGTTGAGGGATTTGTACTATGGATCTGTTTGGGGAAGATTTTTTGGGAGAGAGTACTTGAAGGGAAGTTTATTTTGGCTTCTTTTCACATTATTATTCCTCTTTGTTAGTTGTTTGAAATTGTTTCCTGATTTATTATTTATTTTTATTGTGTTGTCTCAGGCCTTGTGAATTTGTATAACTTGTTATGTACACTTTGAAAAAATTATAAAGACTAATAAAATTACTGCAAATAGTCAAAGAAAATGTTGAGACTGAGAAGTATAGAAAGATATATTTATTTATTTATTTATATCTTCGATTTCTACCCCGCTCCAACCCCGAAGGGTCTCTGAGCGGCTTACAAGTTCCAAATTTATCCCTAGCTAAGGCCACATGTCTACAGGGGTTGGGGCTGCCGACCGGCATATATATGTTATATGATATCATCATAAATCAAGTATATATGATATCATCATAAATCACTGAAATAGGATGGCAGCTTTTAAATGTCAAGTTTTGTAATTAGATTATCAGTACTCTCAAAGTATTTTGTGACAGATAGTATGCTAGAAACAATACTTCTGGGAATTTAGAGAAATTTATGCTAACAAGAAAAATAGGCATAACCTCAGAGTATCATGTGAACCATAGGGTTTGGGAGTGGAAGACAAGCAAATTCATATTCTAATTTATCAATAGATAGCTTTGGACATGATATGTAATGTTCTGGTGGAGTTTTCTGTGCTGGGTTTGTTTTAAATCATATACAGAAGTTTATTAAAATCAGTTCCCAATAATTCTTGTTCATTTACAGTAAGAGACCCAAAACTATATCCATAGATGAGAATATGGAACCAAGCCCAACAGGGGACTTTTATCCTTCCCCAAATTCACCAGCTGCTGGAAGTAGGACATGGCATGAAAGAGATCAAGGTGAGTAAATCCATCTCATATAAAACTGTTTCATATTTTTGTTGCTTCTATTATTTTCTTTTTAAACTTTAGATACATTAATGCTTTATACTTTGAAATTCAGCAGTAAAACTAACTCTATTGTTAGGTTAAAATATTTTTGGAGTTTTCCAACTGGAATGTTCATGTTCATTAGTAGAAATTAATCTCATCACCATTATCATAGTCTTTTGCAGCCATTACTAAAATTCAGTTGCATGAATACATACTGATCCTTTTAATGAAACAGGTTTCATTGGAACATAAATTCATCAAGTTAGAGAACTGTAAGAGTTATTAATCATATGGCTCCCTGGATAGCAAAATATAAACTCCAGTAAATAATAAAGAAATTATTAAAATTGAACTTTTGCAGATATTTCAGAACTGTGCACATCTACTTTGGGAGTAAATCCTATTGAATTCAGTGGGATTTACTTCTGATTAGATGTGTTTAGGATTACACTGTAACAGTTAAGTCCTAAACAGAGTTACACCCTTCTAAGTCCATGTAAGTCAGTGAATTTAAAAGGGCGTAATTCTGCTTAGGATGGTAATGTAAGATGTCCACCTTTTCTGTCATTGTTTCTGCAGTCTTGTGGTCTTTAATAGCAGCCTGAGGGCCAAAGAAGATGTGGCAGAAGTGTTGCATTTCTGTTCATCTTTGAAAGATGGTTTCTAGGGACACAATCTGAATTAAGGACACACATGATAGGAAAAGAGGATTTAACCCTTTTGTTCGACATAGATTTGTTAATGGGCAACTACTCATTGCTGTGCGCACACATGCTATTAATTACACTTAAGTTTTAAAAAATCCACATTTTTCAAAGGACCACTTATTATTGTGAGGTGCTAATAGTGTGTTGGGGGGGGGGGGGTAATATAAGTTAACGAAATCATAGGGGGGGGTTTAAAGAGTTAAATGCTTATCATCGTTTCCATATGTAGCTTCAACCTGAAATGCACCTGTCAATTACCATTTAAAGGCAGATATCCATGATCTTCATTATGTCTGTACTGACTTCAGGGGGCTTAGAGAACCATGTTTAGGATTGCACTGTCAAGGAAGTTGGGTCTTTTTACAGCGTAGAGAAGCAGAGATTCATGGCTTCACCAGTCTTGTTTCTACATACAGGACTGCTATTAAAGGCACAAAATGGAGTCCAAAGAACATCCTCAATCTGAGTAACGCTGTTCTACCTTCTGATACCTCATATCTCTGCATTTTGCTCAGTTCTTCAATTAAGAATATTTAACCATATTACCTACAAACCAATCAACATGGCCATTTACCTTCCACTCCTACCAACTGCTTACTTGCCCCCAAACTGCCAGCTCTTGCTCACTGAAAATTCTAGGCACTTGTAAATAATCTTACTCAGATCTTATTTCATGTGCACAGATATAATTTAAATGCACCCTCCTAGGCTGTATAAAGGTTCTAACTTTTTGTAAATCAACATGTCTTACTGGTTTCATCAACTAGTTATTACGTTTTAAGAACTATTTAAACAGGAAACTTGATTTCAACTATCTCTTTTAATGGAATAAATAGTCATTATGTTGGAGATCGGTAATCAGATTTGATTTGGGACTGTGGCACTGGGCAAAGGAGTGTTGATTCTCTCCATCAGCCACCCCAGAAGGGGGAATTAGTCCCAGTAAAGAATGGAAAAGACAAGCAAAGACAGGTTCCTGTTTTCTTACCTACTAGGAGAGCTGGTCTCAATTAGGAAAACAGCATGGGGGAACAGAGTGAGTTTTTTTAAAAGACAAAAAATAAAACTTCACCCTGGTGCTGTGATCTAAATTACACTGCCCCTTCTTGTTCCTCCTTTTTTGGACCAACTATCCTGGCAGGATATGCAATAACAGACCAACATAACTTGCTGTTGGCCCTTAACTTTTTTTTCTGTTGGTGATTTAAATCAGTTCCCTCTGTTTTGCAAAGTTAGCCAGTGTTCATGTGAAGTCTTTGAGTGATATGCCCTGAACTAAATAGCTTGTAAACTGGTGGTGGCCTAAAATATCATTATAAAGTTGCATTTCTGTAGACTTGATTTAGACTTTTTAAAATAACATTAGTTTCAAACAAAGGTTAAGCATGTGCTTAACTCCTTCCAATGACAACCAAAGTGTCAATGTACTAATTTTGGTGGGATTGTACTTGCTTTTTATTTCTAGTTTAAATTTATCTTGTTTTGGTTTATGTCCTTGTTTGGTATTGTAAATATCTTTTGTGGAATATGTTCATTGGATTTTATGTCCTTGTTTGATATTGTAAATATCTTTTGTGGAATATGTTTTCAACAAACAGAAGGATCTCATCTTTTTCTTTTGACCTAGAGACAGTTACCCATTCTCAGAATGAGTAAATGTCTGTCTTGTCCCTCTTTTTTCCTCTCACAGTTTTATCTTACTATCAAAGCTACCCAGTCATCTATTTCAAATAGTAAGCAGATGCATTCAAGATGAATCATCCATATTTGCAGAAGTGTTTGTTTCTGATTTACATTAGAGTTATGAATTCCTTTTTAATTTTCTCCTAATGTAACATTCAGAATATAATTTTTATTGTTTGTAAGACTTGAGCATTTTTTCCTAGAGAACATTATACTATATAGAGCAGCTGTGGTGCCAACCATAAAAGTTCTTGTTTAGCTTTCCCCTGATACCGATTTATCTCATTCAATACTTTGTACCATAGCCAGTGGCCCCTTTCCTTTCCTCAAATATCTTTTCACAGTGTATTTAATCAAAATTTTAATGGGTTCATTTCCCATCCTTTTTGCTTATCATGAACCATCAATTTAAAATGGTTTATTTATTTATTGCACTTTGTGCTGAATTTACTGTGACCATTTATTTAGCAGCAACTTCTGCACGTACATTTTCAAGCACATGAACACCTAACACAGGAAGATCACTAGTGGTCCTTTGAAGGCCTTTTATAAACTTTTCCCCTCACCACAGATTGAAGTGATTGCCTTTACCAGAAACTGTCACAGCTGTTTGACTGAGGGAATTTTCTTTACTGTGAAGTTACAACCAGTAAAATACTAAATAGGTTTCGGTATCCAAGGTTAGAGGCAATCCCACACTGAAGTCTGAATAATTATTTATATGCCGCCTTGAGGACCATATGTTCATATAAATAAACGCATAAAGGTAAAGGTAAAGGTTCCCTTGCTCGAAAGCCAGTCGAATCCGACTCTAGGGTTGTGGTGCTCATCTCCGTTTCAAAGCCGAAGAGCCAGCGCTGTCCGAAGACGTTTTCCGTGGTCATGTGGCCGGCATGACTAAACACCAAGGTGCACGGAACGCTGTTACCTTCCCACCGAAGTGGTCCCTATTTATCTACTTGCAATTTCTTGCTTTCGAACTGCTAGGTTGGCAGGAGCTGGAACTAGAGACAGGAGCTCACCCTGTCTTGCGGCACCCGGGTCTTGAACCGCTGAACTACTGACCTTCCACAGCCTGCAGTTCAGCGTCTTAACCACTTGAGCCACCGCAGCTCCCTAAATAAACGTATAGTGAGAGGAAAATGGAGGAAGCAGACAAATCCAAGGCCCACCTTCTAATATTACTGAGTACTATGGCTGAGGAAACACACACATCTAGACAGTCTGTTTTTCTATCGAAGTGTTTTGTGATCAATTTAATGAAAGTCACCCAATTCTTAAAACTGAATGTTTGTAGAGAGAAGGAAGATTTTTAAGTTCTTTCTCAAGGTGGTCTCTGCATAGTTCTAGTTGTGGAGTGCAGAGTTCTGTGGTGCTTAAAGCTTTGGTGACCTTCAGTTAAGAAGAAAAAATGTGTCTGAATATTTTCACAAACTTAGTTGGACAGGTCATTTAACAGGTTGGGGGTATGCAGGGACATAGTATTTCTTGTTTTTCCTCAGTTTATTGGGCAATTTCAGGTGCAGAATCATGTTTTTTGTTCTGGTCCTTCCATTTTGCCTTTTTACAGAGCCATTCTGTTTGATAATCAGTACTAGTTTACAGTAATACTTACGTTGTTATATAGATTATTTTGGGTGGTAATAGGTTGCTAATTTTTGCATCGCTATGCACTGCATAGTTACTGAATTCTTTTCCCATTCTCTATTTTCGTCTAGTCCAAATGACATTTCTTGTGCCACTTTGCCGTTCTAGACCTAAATGTGTGTATCTTCTGTTACTGTGCTTCACTTATGAGCACCTCCCATAATTGTTAATTAGACTGCCAGGCTGATTTTGAGCGTGCGTCTTGAATGCACAAATACATGTAAATCCAACTTTTTAAGAAAAAAGTTCTTTGGTGCTAGACAACATGCTTTGTCTTTCAGACAAAAACTTGATCCATTGCATTATTAGAATAGGGTTTTCTGGGCCTACAGAAATTCAGAGGCAGAGGCATTTGTTGCCATTGTCAGACACATTTGAGTTCTGATTTTGTGGCAACCTCAGCACCAAGGATTGTGGCTTTGATGCTCTGAGTTGGTAAGTACCAAGGGACCTGATGTTGTTTGTTCCCAGGGATCATCACGGCTCCTTACTAGTTATGCATCTTTCAGTTTCAAGCTCTTCTCAGATTCAATTACTGGAATTTGTGGAGGCTTTGGTCCTGCTTTCCTCTGACCTCAGGCATAAGGGTAGAAAGAAGCTACACTTGCGAAGGGTCTCCATGCGAGAGGACTTGGTACCATCACAAAGGAGAAAGAAGAAACTGTATTGACCAAATTGCTGCTTTCATAAGATTCTGAGGCTAGTGGCAGAAGATGAGGTCTTTTGTAACCTCACTTTCCAACATCCAGTGCCATGAGGCACTGTGCCATGTGACAGGCACAGCTTTTCTAGAATGTTCCTGAAGCTCAGCAGCACCTGTGATCTTTGCTCCACAAGTATGAATATGCAGAACCACAATGATTGGTAAGTAATACTTTTTAAAAAATTGATGACAATTTTGTGGCTATTTGAGAAAAGAGGGCATTTTATGGATATTTTTTAAAAAGTATATTAATGGAGTTTAAATTTCACCTTTTTAAAAGGAAGAATGTTATTAACTTTAATGATGAACATATTGGTAGATGTCTCAAGCCATGATACTCTTCTTTCAGGCCCACCTGTGTAAATAAGCAGATAACAGTGAGCCTGTTAATTGTTTCAGCATAGTATTCATGTCCCAGAAGAACCCTATTAACAAATTTAACTAATTTGCAAACTAATTTGTAGTAGTTCAAACAACTCTGTGATGGGCATAATAAGTAGTTGTCATGTTTGGGGGGGGGGCGGGAAATCAGGGAATTAAATATATGAGTTTCCCCCAAATTAGTAGAGAGTTTACTGTTTGTGTAGCACAAAGAGACCAGGAAAATCCATGAAAAGAAGACAGGAGAATAAAACTCAAAAGTACAAACCTTTTTCAGTAGCAGACCCAGAGATCCATGAAAGTTTCTGCCATGAAATTCTTTTTTATGATTTATGCCAGTTGTGTACTGGAAGGGAAAGTGTAGTTTATTGTCTGCCCAAGTATGTTACACATTCAGCCGGGATCATATAAGCTACTGAAATCTCACTTTGGGATGCCAGAAATAACATGAACCTGCTACCTGCTGTACTTAGACACCATTTGTGCAATTAAAGATACTGCAGCTTTTGTTCAACCTTTCGCAGATAGCCAGGTAAGACAGTGGAGCAAATGCTAGATGCAAATTCGGCCTCAGATGGCTACTATCAGAAAACAAAAGGATGAGGTTCCAGTACATGCACCAGAGTGCTTGCTTGCACCTTAAGGGAGCTGTTTGTATCCTGATCTGTGTTGAAAATAACACTTGAAACTCTGAGATATTGGTAAAAAGGAACGATGGAGAGATATTATTTTGGATATGTGGTCTAGTGATTAGAGAGTCAGAGTAGGATCTGGGAGACGCAGGTTCCAATCCCTGGAAGCTCACTGTGTAACCATGGGCCAGGCACACACTCACAGCCTATCCTACATCACAGAGCTGCTGTTGTGAGGATAAAACGGAGGAGAGGAGAACAATGTAAACCGTTTTGGGTCCCCATTGGGGAGAAATGCAGGGTACAGATTTAGTAAATAAATAAACACATTATATATAGTGCAGCCCTCAGTAAGGCCTTTTATTTCCCTCTTTATCCAGCATTAATGACAAAATGGTAATCATGGCATTTCATTAAAAGAATGGGAGAAGGCCATAGAAGAAGTCCTCGCTTAGAAAAGAAAGTTATGTAAAAGAAGCAGAGAAACTGCAAGGACATGCAGGAGTCACTTCATTTTCATGTATCCGTTCCTTCTTTCCTTTCTTCTTAGCCCTGGTTGTTACCAGCCTCCAACCTCTGAGGCATGGAGTTCTCCTGGGATTATAGCTGACCTCTGGACAACAGAGATCAGTTCCACTGGAAGAAGTAGTACCTTCAGAGGGCGTGCTCTGCGGAATTATGTCACAACTAATCTTCATCTCTTCCCCAACTCTATTCTCTCCAGGCACTGCTTCCAAAACTCCAGGACTTTCCCAAGCCAGAGCCGGCAACCCTAGGCAGTCCCCGTATTCTCTCCCCTTTCCTTGCTTTCTTCTCCCTTTCCTACTCAACAGCCAACTTCTCCTTTACCTTCTTCTTCTGTCTTGAGCTTTATCTATTATTTATTTACTTCATTTATACCCCACCTCCCCCCACATACAATGGGGATTGAAAGCATTACATGATTCTCCTTTCCTCCATTTTATCCTCAAAACAAACTGGTGAGGTAGATCAGGCTGGAAAAGAGTGACTTGAAGTCTCTCCCTGATAAAAGCCAAGCAAAGTTGCAAAAGTTGTTTGGTCGCAATTGCTCAGGTGAGATTTGTGGTGACATGCAAATTGTGAGGACGCTGCCGCTGGGCCCAGGCAAGTTGTTGACATCTGTTTGTACCCACTACTTTACCTAGGAGAGTTGTAGAAGTAGCATGGTAGCAAATTGCCCAGTGGTTGCAGCTTAGCCTGACCTTAATGAGTCCTTCCTCCAAGGCAGGAGGGAGGGGAGCAGGTGTAGACTGGGAGGCCAGAATAGCCCTTTGTAGGACTCCCCCTGCCTGTTAATGGCAGTAACCAAGGTTTGAAGGCTGGCAATAGTGTTATGGTTGCTTGGCAACCACCACAATGACCACAGAGATTTCCTTTCTTTAAAGTACAGGCCCTGTTTTTATTGGAAGGGGAGAGGGTTATTTATTATTTTATTTTTTTAAGGTCGGATTTTTCTGCAAATGTGGGGCTTTTCTCAGGTTTGTAGAACAATCAGTCTTGTCCATGGCTTCAGTTACATGTAACAGGCTTCACTCGCTGCAATGCAGGGGACCTATAAAAAGAGCTGGCATGGTTTAAAGAAGATCCCTGTATCGGTTTTTTATTACTTTGTAGTGAATGACACACATTACTCTCATACAGTTTGTCAAAAGGTAAATTGGCTACTAAAAGTTAGACTAGAACAACATACCTGCTGAAGAGTAAAAAAAGAATAGTATGGTGCTTTTACTTACTAGTATTGTTTGTAACTTCATATGTTCTGGAACATTTAATATAGGTAGAGATGTGTACAAATAAATGAATTTTCATTTTACAGTTACTTCATCGTGTTCATTTTCCTATGGTTCTCCTGCATTCATCACCAACCAACAATTAGAACCACAACTTATCATTAAAACTGAAGCACTTGGATCCCCTTCACCTGTTCTTCCTCTACCACCTGCTCCACCTTGTGATGAGGAACGAGTATCTTCTGCTGGATTTCCTTCATCTGGACCTTTGCCATCTTTTGCTATCTCACCAACATCTGGACTTGCTTTTCCTGGAATTCCTTTAATTACAGGTCCGTCTCCAGATGGATCTTTTCATATTAGGCCTTCTTCTCATGGTTTTTCTAAAATGGATATCTTAATTTCTGAGCTAAGAGAATTAAAAGAGGAGGTAGGTAGTGCTGTAAAGGAGCTGAGAACCATAACGGGCCAGCTAGGCCACTTGCTTGCTTACACAGGACAAAACTCAAAGAGTCCCAAGGTACCTACTGAAGGATAAAGCAGTAGCACTTATAGAGGAACTGTCTTCATCTGACAAATTCATTTATTCTGTAAGAAGGATCTTATTTAATATGCATTAATTGTGTTACTGTGTGTTCAGTTCTTTCAAAAGCATGAAGAGCTTCCTTATATACACAGCTCCAGCTAGCAAACTGTTGTATTCTTGTAAATATATTTCACATCATATATATATATATATACATATACATATACAAAATATAAATAAATGTATACATTCCTATACATCAGTCTTTATTGTGTTTTTTTAAATTACAGTTAAAAAGTAACACCCACCCAAACATGTTTACTTGTGCTTTCCCCATCTTAAGATAAGAATTACTCTTTACTATCTGTAGATGTAGAAATAAATTTCAAAGGAAAACTACTTTGTCTAATGCTCTTTGCAGTGTCATTCTCAGAGGCTGGTACTACAGCACCAGTGTCATTTCAGTGATAATCTTGTATAAAGCTGAATAAATCCAGTGGTTTTTTCTATTGTAATTATTAGCACAACTCTCATTTATTTCAGAACATTAAGATTCTTTCCTCAGGCAATGCATTTCTTTAAGAATCACAAACGAGGAAGTGTTTTTTTGGGTTTTTTTAACATAACAGTGCATTCCTATGCAGAGTTATTCTAGTCTAAGCCCATTGATTTCAGTGTGGTTTGAATGGAGTTACTCTGCATAGCACTGCACTGTACATGATTCCGTTTAACCTGAATAGTATTAAGGGTATTAGATTCAGGTGCAGGAATACTCAAATATGAGGGTTTTTAGACAAATGTTTTACTAACCAGTCTAATTGGCATGGACTGCTGTTTCTAATATCTGCAACATTAAGGCCTAGTTTTGTCAACAGATAATCAGTTAAGTTGATTTCTTTGGGGAAAAACAAACCGAAGCGGGGGGGGGGGATTAAACGGAAACCGAAGTAGTTCCTTTAAAAAGAGTAATATATGCACAAGATCACATCTTTACTACAAAATATCCTGGAATATCTAGCACTTTTTTATTTCATTTTTGTCCCAAATAATAATTAGTAGCGGAGTTCCCACAACTCTGAAGCATACGTTTAAAGAATGGAGGCAATCCACTTTCACAGTAGATTCATGCATTTCCTGGAAGCAGGTAAATAGTAAACCAAAGTGACTAGCAACATTTTCTGATGTAAACATGAAAAATGTGACTTGCCCATTACATGTACAGTGAGATACCTGGTGTAGTTGATTTACACAATAGATCATCACTACGTCCTCGCTTGGGGGGGGGGGAGTGCAAAACTTGGGCATGTATTTTGCCCCTGTTAGTTAACATAGAATGGGCTTTTAATTATGTGCACAACAGATGGAGTCAAGGCAGTGGCATCACATTTAAAAGGGGTGGAAGACTTAGAAATTCGCTTCCCTCACTTTATAAAACAAGCCAGAATTCAGACCAGCTAGTAAAGTCATGCAGCCATTTTCCATCACTACCACTAACCTCTGTCTTCTTGGAGGAATGGCATAAAGATGTACTAAATAAATAATAAAATGTATTTTCATTTGAACTAAAAAAAATCCCTTCTGGCCACCAGTGTTTCCCTTTTCACCAAAAATGTACCTTGCACAGGTAGAAGAGTGGCTGGGAGAGCTGCCATCAGCAATATAGGCATCATTCAAACCAGAATATTTGTTGTTGCTCAGTTTAGTTGCTCATATATCTTAGAATGTTAATTGCCTCGTGTCTTTTCTTTGTCCTTTCTATTTTCTGAACATAAATCTGTTCTGATTTTATGACACTTGCTTCTTCACAAACATGGAGTAAGTACTCAATAGCTATGGATGGCTGCTTGTGAAAAGGGCGGGGGTAGCTCAGGGCAATAAATTAATTACCTATTGTTTATTCCCCAAGGACAAGCACTTTTCATGCTTAAAAATAATTGACATAATCCGACTTCACTATCAGTGATAGTGTCTGGATGTGTGCAATGTATTTTGGATCTCAGTTATAGAAATATGTTTGCATCAAACTTTAGCCAGTGTTTTCATTGCCTCTGTTGTTTGTCTGCCACAGTAATAATCTAGTTATTGTAAACAGTAATAGGTGACCTGATTTCATTGATCTGTATAACAAACTCTTATTACCATATTTTCTCTAAAGCTACAAATAGAAGACTTTTTCTTCAGTGTAGCTGATTTCATTGGACAAGTGTGCCTGTGTTACATTTTGACCTATGTCTAAATGTGGTACTTAAAGCCTTTAAAATGATTTCTTATGTCTGTGTCCATTTTAAGAAAGAAATATTTTTGGCAGTCTTTCTAACTTGTATCACCGAAGTTAAAATATTGAGGTTGCCTTATTGATTTTGTGTAGATAACCAAAGGTTTTTTTTAGAGATTCTTAATGCTAATAAAGAAAATGCAGCACTCAGCATTTTTCAACCATAGAGGTATAATGTATCTTAGTGATTCACTAGTTCGTAATGGATGAGCAACATATTATCCAGTATCACATGCAATGTGTTTGACTTTTAAAATTAAATTTCTTTATGTCTGCCACAGTTTTTCCCCCTTAAATTTTATCTCTCTGTTATGAAATCAGGAGAAGAAATTACTAGATGATGTAATCAGTAACATCTTTGCAAATCTAATATTTCAATGTTACAATGTAAGATTTTGTAATAATTGTTATAAGAGTACTTACGTTGTTTGTGCAGTTGTAAGGTAGAGTTAAAAGCTGAGGCAACACACAAACACTTGTCTCAGTGGGCATTGTGCAGCATTCTGAGAAAACATTTATAAAGTGTACTTACCCTTCACATTCTGTTCTTCCAATTAACAGAACATTGTGGGGAAACCCCTAATTGTGATGTGTGTGTGAGAGAGTGATGGCTCATATATTGTATAGCCTTCTCGGAACTGCAGCTGATCTCTGTGTAACTCTGGGGACACAGATGCATTGTATCTTCTAAGTGGAGAACCCTCCTTCCTAGTGTTTTTTTTTTGGGGGGGGGGCATATTTAGCTTTGTTTCCCCAGTGATGGTACACCTGAATACAACACTTAGGGGGAAAGACTTATGCAAAAGAAACTTAGGATATGTGTAGAGGCGCACCATTCATTCATTCATTTATGTATTTAAATATCTTTACCTTGCTTTTCCCTCCAGAGGGATCTGAAGTAGCTCTCAAGAACAACACAAAAATACAATATAAATCAGCCAGCCAACAAATGGAAAGGCAGGCTCTGTTTTGATCTAGTCCTCGATTCAGTGCTGGTCATATCCTAAAACAAAGGCTGCAAACCATGGGCTAGAATGTTCTTCAGCTTGCACCAAAGGCTCATTTCTCTGGCCTCGCCCAAGCTTTATACATACAATAGGAAGGAAAAAGCAAGTGCTTGGCAAAGATGTTACAGCTGGCAAAGATGTTCATTTTAACCTTTCCTTTCCTGCACCCTGTTTTGGATGAAGTGTGACATCTTACTTCACCTTCCATAAATCAGCTCCAGAGTCATAGAGATGTGGTTTGTTGCTGCTCCAAAGGTTTGGAAATAATTTTCGTCCTTAGCTTTGAATGAAGCCAATATGAGGTAGTTTTTAATTTATGGATTTTATTCTGATTATTGAAAGCACCTAGTTGCATGTTGTTGTTTTTAAAAAAGTTACCTTCGTGAGTTTTTGGGACAGGCAGACATAAAAGGATTTTAGCCTGGCTGGTATTTCCTGAAACATTTTGGATTGAATCCAGAAGTGCTGTGCTGCATGAGAAGGATATCTTCTGTTCCCTGAAGGGCTGTTTTTCACCTTGTGCCAGTCTATCACACAGGAAAATGAAACTGAATTCAAAGATACTTTTGTACTTGCTCAAAAGTTTGTACAGTTTTTGTTTTGTTTTTTGCAGAAGAAGAGGCATAAAGACTGCAGTGGAACTGATCTGTTAAAGCCCTGTTTGAGTGAGCAGTGAAGTGTCAAATGAAGTTCAGTGTAATTAAATATAGAATAGTGTATGTCAGGGGCTGAGTGAAATCCTAATTTAACATATACAGTAGTAGACTCTGAACTGAGATCTTGGAGTAGTGGTAGATACCTCAGTGAAAACGTTGGCTCAGTGTTTTGGTTATAGAGATGTGCAAGCATAAATGGACTTAGCAGAGGTCAGCTTGTGCAAGATGTTGAGCAAGCACCTAGTGCTTTCCTCCCTGTAGTGGCCAGACATTAGTTGCATAAGCTCTTGCACAAGCAGAAATGCAACTGTGGATACAATAGGTTTGACCTAGTGGAAGTGGCTATCACAGTCTTTTTTCTTGTGTTTCCATTTGCACAAGATCTCTAGTGTAAACAGAAATTATGCCCTGGATCCAACCCAATATGTGACAGCAGTGAAAAAATGACAAATTCTATGGTAGAGATTGTTAGGAAACAGGTTAGGAAAAGAATAAAAAATAGTCAATATCCTAATGCCCTTGAATATATGTTGTTGCTGCATGTTGAATATCTTTTTTGGTCTGTATCTCTCAGACAGTACATTATAGAGCTGGAAATGGTGCAGAAAGGACAATTGAAATGGTCAAGGGACTGGAGTATTTTCCCTATGAGGAAACATTAAAGAATTGTTTTAAAAACAATGGCTTAGATGAAAGGAACATGCCAGAGGTTTATAACAATATACAGGGTGTTGAGAAATCGAATAGAAAAATTTATCTGGCCATGAAGACACCCAACAAATGCAGTATTGATGAGCAGTATGTTGAAAACGAAAGGAAATTCTTCATGTGATGATTACTTTATGGAATTCACTGCCTTATAATGTAGTGATGACTACTTAGCAAGTTTGTGGAAGGTTCATCAATGGCAGTTAGCCATATGGCTATGTGGAACCTCCATATTTGGAAGCTATATTTGAATACCAGTAGCTGGAGGACAACAACTGGGGGAGGCTTTGGCCTCTACGATACGTTTGTAGACTTTCCATCTTGTTGGTCACATTTTTCTGTATAACTCTTGTGTAAGCATGTGTGGCTCAGCACCCGCAGTTGTTGTTTTTTTTTCTCCTGGTCATGGTTCTTTGCATCAAACACAGTGCTGGCTTCAAAGAAAGAATTTACTATAAGAAGTGTGAAGGTGCGACTAAATAAAGACAGGGTTGGATTTGAAGCTACAGTGGAATGGCTGCAAAATTATTTATTCTACATCTGTGCTTCTGTTGCTTTGCGACTCTTCTGTAGCATCATAGAAAATTGAACATGTTGCACTGCTGCGTGTGAAAGCTGAGCAGGTGTCCAACGTAGGCAGGTGGATGCTTGAACTCTGCCTGGCTCACAAGTTGACTCCAGTAAAGTTCTATTAACAGGTGGCTTACTGATTGGTGTGCCATGTGACATTTACCGAGGGAGCTACTTGGAAGGCAGGCTGCTTCATACAGAGGCAGAGGGTCTTTGCTTTTGATGAGGAAATTGCTGAAACTCATGTCTCATTAGTGTTTCCTAAGGTTCTTTGGAAGCAAACAACAGTTTAATTAAAGTCTGACGTAAACACATTTCTGCACTCTTTCCCTGCAGCATTTTATCACATTAGAATTGATCAAAATAGTTGCCTTGGGCTGACTTGAACAGATATACATCTGGAGCACCATTTGTGCAAGCTGCCGTTGAGCAGGTTACATACGCTATGCTTCACAGCAACTCTTCCCCTCCCCCCTTTCTTTGTGGATGGAATTACCTTGTTGGGAGATGATACTAACATTTTTTTTACAGTTTGTATAAGCCTTCGTAACTTTGATGTGCTAGTCCTTTAAAATTTATAACATGATGCAGTCCAGACATGCATATTCTTTACAAGTTTTTAATCTAGCCATGCTACTCTCAGAAAATGTTTCAGTTCTTTTCAGAAATGTTAGTTATTGTGCTCTGCACTGCACTGCTATGATATTTACTTCTTATAATTTTGGAGTCAGCCAGGTATTTGGAAACTTACATTCTAGAACAGAATCAAATATTTGTTTAAAAAAATACAGCTAGACCTCACGCATAAACAGAACCTGAGCTTACTTTCTCTGGTCCCTATACACATTTATAACAAATTTGTAAAGCCAGAATCTTATCTGATACAATCTCATGACTCATTCTATTGAAATCCTGTTTTATTTCTGAAGTAACATAAATAGGCTAACATCTGGCTTAAAATTTCTGCTGACAGAAAGATTTCTGTCCTTGGAAGTGAGACTTTCCTACCTCCTGCTGCAGACCAAAATGCCCTCAGTGCTGTTCTTGGAGGACAAGGGACCCCCAGGAATAGTAGGATAGTAGAGTGAAGTTGCAAGACTGCTGCAGGAACTGAGTTCCAAGTTGTAGGTGTCATCCCATTAGGAGATTGCAAAGGGGGGGGGTTACAAGGTATTTGAAGTCATATCAATGTACAACATTACTTATGTCATTGTTTCGGAGCGATGCCCTAAAATTCACCAGAGACAATGACATAACTTCTGGTTTCATGTTAGAAGTGGTGTTGCATGTTAGTGTGATGCTAAAGAGCCCCCCTTTCCCCTGCCAACTTGTTGAGTGGCAGCAGGGAAGTGGGGCCCAGGCAGGAGGGGGGAATTGATGAAAAATCATACATATACCCATACCCATGCAAACTTTTTAGACAAGATCCAGTGTGTCGACTCTGTCATGGAAATAGATTTACAGGCAGAGCTCTGCCTCTGGACACATGTAAAATGTATCCCCACCACTACTTCCCGGTCCCTGCAGTTTTGTTTTCAGAAATTTTAATATACTTACCTGTCAACATTTGTAGCACTTTTTTTGCAGTCACTCATTATTTAACTAACAAGATTGATTCAACGTTTGAAATATACTTCAGCCGTTTTGAAAAATATGTTGGTAATGCAATAACATTGGTTTCTACAAGAGATTAGCAGATGTTTTGATATATAAGAGAACACAGAGTCCTTAGTGTCACACCCAAATTGTTCTTAATAAAATCAGATAACTTGTTATAGTTAGTGCCACACCCTAATACATCTTACTGTGCCTAAACTCGTAGTCAAGGAGAGACTGCAAATATCCTCTCTGTTCCCTATACAAACAGTTTTTGTTTTGCCTCAGTTGTACAGTGCCTCTGTTATTCCATTGAGAAGAGAACATAAGCATTCCACTGTGATGTCAGTGCATATTAGGGACCCTAGAGAAGCCATTTGAATAACTTCACAGCACAAAGAATGCAGGAAACTATAGCAAGTGTTTCAGCTTCTCTGTGCTTGCTGCTTAAAGTTCTGCATATGTTTCAGTAAAAATACATCATTTATTCTATTTTGTTCGATAGTTTTTTAAATTATTTCTTAAAATACATAGCTCCTGCAAAGAGTGATGTTTGTTGTGCCATACAAACTGAGGAAAAAATTTAGAGCAATAACTCCTGTTGGCATACCCTTTTATTTACAGCGTACCTCATGTGTAGTGGTTACTGTATTGGTTTGGATATATAATTTTTGCTATAAGTGGTATTTGAAGGTATACCACTGGTAGCTATGTGACACCCCCCTTCCCCTGAAACATTCATTATGTTTTGGGGGGAAACCCAGGGTAGTGGAAAGGTGGGGCTACAGAGAAACTCTGATTATATTTCATTTCTTAAAGCATTATTTCAAGCAGCTAAAATATTGCTTTTCTTTTTTAAAGAATTCTTTTCCCCCATAATGAGGTGGCAGTCTGTAAATTAAATCTGTGTTGCACTCCAGAAATTAGATTTTCAGGCATGTAAAAACCACTATTTAAAGTAATAAAAATAGTATTGCAACCATTCCATAATTTTGTTGAATATAGTTTTTCAAAAGATGCTGAAATAATTTCTAATTTGTGTAAAAAATTTCCACTTCTCAAGTAAGTTTAGACCCAGGATTAGGAATAAAATTGTATGTTTTCTCTTTTGCAATATTATACATATGATGTGATGCAAAAGCTGTTTCCCTTTATACATCTTATAAAGACATTAACTTTAATGTTAGTCCTGTGACTGACAATGGTGTTACTCAGAAGCAAAGAAAGACAGGTTCTTAATTAGTGGTAGTGGTAACTAGTGCCTCAAAAAGCAACAGCCCTAGTCAACTCCCACCCAGACCTTCTCTCTGCTCAAACCCCTTATGCTGTCCAACTCCAGCCATGCTCATAGAGCCATGATAGCTAAATAGAACCTCCACATTCCAAGGGAGTACATCTCTGGGGAAACATCAGCGGAATGCTTTCCCCCTCATGCCATACTGATAAATTTCCCAAAGGTCTTTGTTTGGCCACAGCTGGATGCAGAATGCTGCATTGGATAGAGGCTAGTGACTTGCCCAAGATCACCATTTAAATTTGAGGCAGAGGTAGTGTCTGGACCTCCAAAAACCAGTCCATTGGTTTTCTCTCCATGTTTACTGCTGCAACACATTTTTTTTAATATTTTATTATTTTCCAAATAACATGATTGCAACACAAATCATACATTTTAAAGTGCTATACAAATTAATACATTCTCTAATACACCATATCACTGGCAATGTCTGCTTACATTATAAGTGTTAAGAACAAAAAGAATTTCCTTCGTCGTTACCAGTGGTAGCTTAAGAAACTATTTTATTCCTTCTCCTTGAACTCGTGCCCAAATAATACATAATTAATAAAGAGATTTTTTAAATTTATCCCAAGCTGTTTCTCATGTATCTTAACTATATTATTTTATGCCTTTTAATTACTCTTAGTGAAAAACTAAAACAACGGCCACAAAATTTTTAACCTTCTTGGTGGAGTCTGTCAACACATTTGACAGAAGGCAAATCAGAGAGACTGAAAGACTTTCCTGAGGTCAATCAATCAATCAATTTATTTCTACAGTCCTTAGACCAGTCATACAAAAAGAAGTACACCTTTACAATATTCCAAGATTTTAAAATACAACAGTGACACATTAAAAGCAAATTAAAATTTATATCAAACAACTATATCTAACTAGCTGCCTTAGAGTTTCCGTGATCTGAGTATCACCATACAGAAATTGGCTACTTGGTGGGTAATTTGTGGGTTTCTATCAGATTGAAGAAATTCAAGTCTAGCTTTTTCGGAAAGACCCAGAATTTGTTCAGTCAGCGGAGTGATTTTATTATGCGCCACCTTATAATCTGGACATCTAAAAAACATGTGCTCTATAGTCTCAACCTCCCTTAATGGGCAGGTACAAAGCCTTTCTGAGAAAGGAGTATTCTTGTATTTTCCTTCACGTACAGCAGAAGGGAGGGCAGAGCACCTCGCCAGAGTAAAGGCTCTTCTAAACCCTTTTACTTCAAGAGATGTTAAATAGTTGGCTGGACCCACAGTATTTTT
>NW_015175362.1:423619-449869 GCF_001447785.1 Gekko japonicus | reverse complement strand
AGCAACTATCTTGGTTTTCTGGTAGTTGATTGTAAGAGACTCTGTTTCACAGTATGAGGAGAGCTTCCCAAGAGTCCTCCTCAATCCTACAGGGGTTCTGGAGAGTAGCACTGTGTCATCAGCATATAATAACACTGGTACTGTCCTATTGGCAAGTCTAGGGGGATGGAGTTCTGGAGTGTTAAGCCAGCTAGATAGATTGTTTATGTAAAAAATAAACAGTGCCGGTGCTAACAAGCAGCCTTGCCTGACACCTCTGAAGGTCTGAATTGGTTCAGTAAAATGTCCTTGTCTGCTGCATCTGACTCTCAGATAAGTTTGTTCATGTAATGCCCGTATAAGATATAGGAGTCGTCTATCAATAGATGAATCTGATAATTTGTCCCAAAGTCGCATTCTGGATATGGAATCAAATGCAGATTTGAAATCAACAAAGGCTGCATAAAGTGAAGTTATTCCCTTAGATGAGTATTTCTCAATAAGGTGTTGGATAATTAAGCATTGATCTATTGTAGATCTCCCTGGCCTAAAGGCTGCCTATTCTGCTGCTAAAATGTTTTCTTGTTCAAACCAGTCCAAAAGTTTGTCCAAGATATACCTAGCATATATCTTACTTATGATATTCTGCAGACTGATTGGCCTGTAATTTGATGGATCCTCCCTGTTACCTTTTTTATAAAACGGGACCATTATGGCCATTCCCCATGAATTTGGCATATGGCCTGTATCATCGATACATGTAAAGGGGGGGTTCCCTGAGGTCACAAACTAAGTACGTGTCTAGGCTGAACTCCAAGCATCAGATCCTTCACATCAACTAATTTACTTTAAGACATTAAAGCCACTCCCAGATCTTCCAAATCAATGTAACTTGAATGAATTAATCCTTGAAACTGTCATTTCCCCACTATATCTGCCTAAAAGGAAAATTTCCATTGTTTTGCATACCCGCTTGAACAACTTTCCTGCACTGCACACCAATACTGTCTCCCTTCATAATAAAAAAGAAGGACTGAATACAGAGGCACATAACATTGCTTCCATCTGATCAGCAACACATGTCCACAGAGCACTCTGTGCGTTTCTGTTGAGGATGTAAGGGGCAAACCCTCTTAAGCATTTTGAGGTGGGGGGGAAGTACGGTTTGAATCAGCCTACCTTGATTGTTACAGTCTTTCAGCCCCGGAGGATGGCAGTCTGATGAGCTTTGTGCCTTGTTAAATGAGCCATAACTGCTTTTAGTACTTGTTGGGGTTTTTTTCTCCAGACAATATTGTAAGAATGCTTTTACAATGACAAAAAACCCCAAAAAACCCCAAAAACCATAATGTAATTGGGGAAGAGCTACAATGCCAAAAGCAAATATTTGTTCAGTTGTGCTAAGTGGCTTTTTATAATGGCTTACCTCTCTTGTGCTTGAATGAAAAGGGTGATTTGGTCTAATAAATCAAAAGGTCATAATAAAGAAGCTACTGCATTTGCCACTGCTGCAGAAGTAAGTTTAGCTATTTGAATAAAGACTTCAGTGATATAGTTTAGAGAATTATGTTTTGTCACATTTTGATTCTATTCTTCCTTCTTCAGTGTAGCATACATTATATGTATGTGAATGTGTGTGTATGATATACTATGTTTGAATAATCTCAATTATGTTCTCACAACAACCATAAGAGGTAAGTTAGGCTGAGAGACAGTGAATTATCAAAGGATTGCAACAGCGAAGTAGTCAGTGCCAAACCCAATAACAGCTGTTTCCACATGGACACTTTGCTCCACCCATGCTGTCAAACTAGAGATGAGTTTTTTGGAGCATCCACACATCTCCCTCCACTCATTGTCCTACTGTGCAAGCAACCACGCTAACCACTGACATTTTAAATGTACTGTTACGTAGGAGTCAGAGTACAAAAAAAGCAAATACTTTTGTCAAAGGGCTTTTAAGAGTTTTTCTCAAGCTTTTGATACTTGGAGCACAGTATTCTCCCCCCCCCCCAATATAAAATTGGATGCACATCTCTTTCTCTACTGTCAAGAACATTCGGTTTTTTTCATCTGCTTCCGAAGGCACTCTCAGTTCTTCCTCAGTCCACCAAACCAGTAAAATTGAAAGCTGTATTTTCCAGCAGCAATGTATGCCTTAAGAGTGAGGCTTCAGCTGCTGTGAAGGCTTCCCGGTATCATCCCATTACAAGTGTGTGAAATCGGATTCTGGCATCAGATCAAGCCCAGGACAATCTCGTGTGGGGACTGAACTTTCTTGGAAGTGATTTCAGGGATGGTGATATCCTTTGCATGTTGCAAGAATCACAATGCAGCTGTAGCATAACCCTGTTAATATTGCTTCCTAGTATGCTTCCGCTCCCCTTTTCCAGTTCATAGGAAAGTGGGGTAATATCTGTCATAGGCAATGTCGAAATATGGAAAGACTAGTGACTACTCTTTCTGTCCATGTAAATGAAATGCGTGCCTATTTTGGAAACAATCAGTGTTACCTTGTAATATAACTAGGGGCTACTAATGGTGTGTCAGCAGTACTTTAGTACTGTGATGCATATAGTGTGGGCTAATAAAGCTATTGTGTTGTATTGCCATTCCAGATATGTCTTCTCCTACAATGAAGAAGCCTGAAAAGCCTTTGTTTAGCACTACATCTCCCCAGGATTCTTCACCAAGATTGACCACTTTCCAGCATCACCATCCAGGAATCCCGGGAGTTGCACACAGTGGTAAGGATGCAAGAAGAACTAGCTAGTCTTTTCCCACTGCAACAGTGTGGAAACATTAGTTTAAGCCATTAGCTTGAGTCCTACTTAAAATTTTTGTGGGCAGAAGGATTGCCATCTGTGGAATTCGATTTCCCTATCTCTACCCATCTGCAGCAGCCCAAAATACCCCTGGCAATGCTGCTCTTGGGAGATGGGGGGATCCCCCCAAGAATAATTTGGTGAGGAGTCAGAGGTCTACAGTGGGAGGGGGGAATTGGTGAAAACTTCCCCTACTCCTTTTTACCGTGGAAATTTTAGGTGGGATCTAAGATGCTATTTATTGACAATGCCAAATTTTAATATTTGGTGGAAAGGGGTTGAAAACATTTATGACTTATGAACAAAGTGACAACTTCTGTCTGCTTTGAGTAGAGTAAATCAATTTCTAGCAGTTTATACAATTGAAGCCTCAGAGGCATATCCACTTCCATGTCTAATTCAGTCCCCTTGGATTACAAATAATGAAATCCTGAAACAGACGCTCTTTAAAATGTTATCTATTCTGCAATACGTTAACTCCATATTGGCATGGATTTGCAAAGGGGCCCACCCTTTGTGTGGTATCCACAAATGTTCCCATGAATTACTTGACAAAAATTCTGAGTCATAAAATGTATTGAGTTGTCAGTGTAAAAGTTATAATAAGGGAACCTTTGGATTATGAATTCATAATTCTTGAATTTAAACTTGTCTCTGTAAGGATTCTTCCATTTGTGGGCTATAGACTACATTCGATAAGTACAGTATCGTAAATTAAAATGTTAAATGCAATTTGCCTTTATTAACTGATGGAATTTATTTAAGTGCAGTACTTATTTGGATTCCCCTCCCCCCAATTATTATCTAGAATAGGCTTCCTCAGTCTTTTCCTTGTCAAAAACCAAAATTAGTTAAACATACTAGTCTCTTGTTTTTCAATTTTCTCTTCTTTCCCCTCTGAAATCCTGGAAAGACACCGTTAACTTTTTTTGCCCTATCCTAACCTGAATGTCTGTACTACAAAAAGAGTAAAGGAGAACTGTAGCAAAGAAATTGGAGCAATTAGCATAACATTAGGAGAAAAGAATATTTGAAAAGGATATGCATGTTTGTAGATCTTAGAGATAAGAGCGGAGCAATCATCTTTATAATCCAGGGACAAAAGCAGCTGCCAAGGGAGAAAGAAAACCTTGCCTCTGCCATGAATTACTAGATGGAAAGACTCATATCATCTGTCTGAGGGTCTGATTAGACAATACATTAAACACAAGTTGTGTTGGGGCAGTGTTCCCTCTAAGCTGAGTTACTGGTGATAATACTACTGCCCTCCTTACAGGAGTACAAGAAGATGATATATGTGAAATGCTTTTGTGAAGTACACAAAAAGTAAATTTATAAATGCTGAATACGTGGCAAAGGGTCAAGGACAGAAAGATAGCCAAGGGGAAAATGAAGTTGGCAGAAACCCTTGGAGACTGTGAGCTGATGCTACCAAAGCAGTAGAAGGGGCCAGGGAAATGGGAATAGTGGGAGACAAGAAACTAGCGGGAAAGGGGAACTTGCCATGTTGATGTTATGACAAGTTTCAGTATCTTTAAGGACTGCATACAAGAGGGAAAAAATCCAGGTTTGGTTGTTCTTCTGTGATATCTCTATGAAGAGAGAAAGCCATAATTAGAGATTCAAGAAGTCTGTTTCAAGATCTATCCAGGTGGGCAGCCATGCTGGTCTGAAGCAACAGAACAAAGTTAGAGTCCAGTGGCACCTTTAAGACCAACAAAGTTTTGACCTTTGCATATGTCAAAACATCTTCATTAAGTTGTATGCTAATTTGCTTGTCACCTATGTAGAAGCATCTGTCTCTATATATGAACTGGTAACTTCCATTTCAACGCATCTGAGGAAGTGTGCGTGCACAAAAAAGCTCATACCTTGGATAAAACTTTGTTGGTCTCAAAGATGCCACTGGACTATAACTTTGTTCTATTTCAAGATCTGAAATTCAAACATCTAAGGTAATAATAATTCCTGAAAGTCAAGGAGTAAGGGAGGGATGTTTATTTTTGCAAATGGGTTTTGTTTTCAACTACACTAACCAGCCACTTTGAAGTAAACTTTCAACCAGTGGGTTGGGTCACACATTCCTCACTGGAATATAAGAGGTTGAAATGGTGGGTA
This sequence comes from Gekko japonicus, assembly GCF_001447785.1. Lineage (NCBI taxonomy): Eukaryota > Metazoa > Chordata > Lepidosauria > Squamata > Gekkonidae > Gekko > Gekko japonicus. The sequence continues at coordinate 444,947 of NW_015175362.1, read as the reverse complement.
GTAGTAGTGATAACAAGCTTTGTTTCACCTTCGTCTTGCAAGTGGCAGTATTAGCTTTGTCTTGGAGAACACTGCTACAACTACAAGTGAGGATGTTAGGCAAGGCCGACCAAAGCCTGGCTCAGGCCCCATTTCCCCCTCTTTCAGAGCTGAAGCCCTCAAGTGGCTACAATACAGGCCTTTACCCTCTCCTCTGCTTTTTAAATTCCATCAGGTTTAAATGGTGTATGTGTCAGAGAGAAAGAGGAAAAAAGAACAGTATCCTGCTGCATACATGCAGTTGTTCTGGATTTCAGCCTTTATTTTGAACTCATTTTAAATTGTTAAGAGTTGATAGCCACACAGCTTGTTACTTTCTTCTGTAGAAAGCACGGTCCTTCCCCCCTCACTTCCTGATTATTCAGTCTTTTCATTTTAATAAAACAAAAAAGTTGCCCCATATAAATGGAATGTGATTATTATGCACTGTGATAATATAATTTCCACACCTGGTGTAACAGCTTTGCTGAAACAGGACATTCTTTACATTCCTTTCATTACTATATAGACGTTACTGTGTTGAAATTACGTACAATCTCTTCATAGAGAAGTGTGTGAAGAAGAAACAGAATGCAAAGAAAAATATGTATAGAATATGATACCCTTTTTGTTCACTAGAGATATTGTCATTGGGTGAGATATTTTCCCAGGCCCTGGAGTTGAATGTTCATTAGTATTTTTACAATAGACAGCTAATTATTCATTGTGTTATTACTTAGTAATTATTCCCTACCCTTCTCAGCCAGTTACCCAGGGTATAGCACAATGCGTTGTGGAATCATTTGCTTAGTCTTATAGGACTCTGACTTTGTTATCCCTTTTAAAAGACTGCTCTAAGTTTCTAAACAATTTATCAGCTTGTTTGCTTTGCCTGGATTTTGTGTCAGGCTTGATAAAAGAATATGTCTCCCTTGGGTGAAGATTTCTGTATTTAAAGAAATGTTTAAATCAAGTAATGTGTAAAATGAAATGCCTATTTATGTTACTTGGAGAATAATAATGTTCTTTCACTTGTAATGCAAGTCTGGTGGATAACAAAGTTGTGGGTTATACCTGGGTACAAGGCAAGGAAATCCATCCATTCCAGTTCATAGCTCATTTGGTTTTTCTTGTTGTGTCTGAAGAGCTTTGCTGTGATGAAAGATCCTAAATAACTTCCACTTTATCTTGTCTCTCCTAGTCATCTCAACTAGACCTCCACCTTCACCCTCACCATTGCCATTTCCACCACAAGCTATTCTCCCTCCTGCCCCATCTAGCTATTTCTCTCATCCAACAATCAGATATCCTCCTCACCTGAATCCTCAGGATACTCTGAAGAATTATTCTTACGACCCGTCCAGTCCACAAACCAGCCAGGTACTGTAACACTCAAAAAATCCGTGAGTAATCCTAGGAGGAACGTGTCTCTTGAAAAATGTTTGGAGCTGTTTAATTTGTTTAATCTAGGTCTTCTAATTTTAAAAAACGCAGTGTCTTTTCCAGTTACGTATGGCCAAATAAAACAGGGTTGCTCACCAGCACTCATAATCTAACTGTTGTGGATTATAAAATGATTGGAGTGGCAGAGAGATGGGAGCATGATCCTGTGGACTTTTGCACAAACAAAGCTCTGAGAAAAGATAAGATGGTTTCTCGTGCCCAGAGAAATTCATACTTATGAGCACAACCAGGATTTTCTTACTGTCATCTGGGGAATGACAGGTATCTCTGCCTTCTGTAGCTGATAATGGCAACTGATGACACATTTTCTGGACTGTAGCCACATCTTTCTGATTAAATGTATTTTATAGTTAAGTCATAGCCATTAAACACAGCTTCTGTAGTGATGATAAGCAGGGATGAAGGAGAAGCAAGAAATGTGTTAATGCATAGACACAAAAGAAGAAGAAGAGATTGGATTTATACCCCACCCTTCACTACCCAAAGGTGTCTCAGAGTGGCTTACAAACTCCTTTCCCTTCCCCTCCCCACAACAGACACCCTGTGAGGTGGGTGGGGCTGACAGAAGCTGCTCTTTTTCAAGAGCAGCTCTTATCAGAACTACGGCTTGCCCAAGGTCATCCAGCCAGGTGCAAGTGGAGGAGTGGGAAATCAAACCCGGTTCTCCCAGATTAGAGTCCGCGCACTTAACCACTACACCAAACCACTACACCAAAAGAACATACAAACCTATTAATAGGCAAGCTACTTAAATACAGTTCTCTTGAACTGCATATTTTGCATATATTTGGTAAATCTTTATGTAACGTCAATGAATGTTGCAGGTATGGAAGAGTGGTTCTTGGATTTTGTCACCAACAGTTTCACACAGTTTGTTGGCGGTTCAAATGTGTTCCCAAAGTTGTCATTAATACAACTTTTAACAGAGAAGTGACTTGTGAAAGTCTTGTGTGCAATTTTTTTTAATGGCAGCATATAATTTGTCCCATAAGTGATCTAGCCAAGGTATGTCTAAAGCAATCTTAAACTTGATAATGAAGCCTCGTATTCTTTTTAGCACTCTTATGATCCATAATTCACATCTGTAGTATTTTAAAAGAACTCTAAACAGATTGTAATTTATAAATTATCTTGAGACTAAATGTAAAGCACAATGAATTGTATTTAATTTCATTTTCCTTTATAGATTATTCTTTTCATTCTGCTTTTATTACTTCAGTTTACACACCTCTTTTCATCTTGGCAGTTATCAGAGCAGTGTACAACAAAAACTAAAACAATAAAAGCACCAGTAAAGTAATACCATTTCAGTAGCTATAATGAAAATAGGGACAGTAAAAAAAAAGTCAAGAGTACAAAACCTTAAAAGTCCTTAAAGAATAAAAATATTATTCTGTTGTTTTAAAGTAACCAACAGTATGGTTCTGGTGGGTCTCCCACAGGAGAGAATTTCGCAAAGCAGGAGCTACCATCAAGGATGTTTTGTTCCTAGTGGATGATAGTCTTGCAGACCTTGCTGGTAGAAATCCTAACAGAACCTCATCACCAGTAGTTAATTCTCAACAGATGCATAGAAGAGCAAGTATTTTCAAATATCTTAAATCCAGTTTGTTAGTTCTGGTTAAAACTAGCACCTTGAATTTGTTCCATAAAAAAAGGAAGCCAGTAGGATTTTGACAAATTCAGAGCAGTTCTGAGTAGAATTACACCTCTCTAAGCCCTTTGACTTCAGTGGATTTAGACGGGTGTGTCTCCGCTTACAGTTAACCTGTTAGGGTCATATTCTTGCTGCCTGTTTTCCCAGGTAACAATGGGTTTGTCACATTTTAGTCCAGTTTCCAAGACACATTAAAGGATTGTTGAACATGGAACACTGTATAATGGTCACATTGAGAAGTTACCAGGGCATACGGTACTGTGGTGCTTATTTAAGAGTTCAGAGCTTGCACAATAGCTGAATCTGGTAAAACAGGCTCTTGGCCATGGCCACTTCCCTAGGATCCAGGAGCAAGGTGGACCCAAGCTATGAGCATTATCCAGTGATGGTACATACACTCCTTTCTGGACTCCTGAGGAACAGGTTTAGTGTAGTAGTTTAATGTAAAGTATCATGGGAATTAAGATGGCGCACCGTAGCATAACTGCCTTCATGTTGAAAGGTGATCTCCCAGCTCCATCTACTGGAATCGACTTTTGATATAGAAACAGTACCTCTTTTTTTTTTCACTGTTCTTGTAGTAAATATCCTTATCACTTATTTTGTACGGTGTTTCAGTAGAACACAAAAATTAATGACAGGCATGGTTCTTCTGGACTGTTCCAGGATGAACATTTTAATCCACCTGTAAGCCTGTACGCCATTATGTTACAGAGAGTGTGGTATTGCTTATTATCATTAAATGAAAAGTCTAAATAACATAGATTTTTTTGCTTAGAATATTAATCCTAATTATTATTGCTGAGTAGATCTAGGCTATAGATTGCTGTTAGTGGCTGGATTTTTAAAAATGTCTAACTCATGAAGTATTTTTGCTGAGACTCCGATGAGAAGAGGGCATGCAAGAGCTGGTTTTGATTTGTGTAAAATTTCCATGAATAATAAAGTCCAATTAGGATATCCATTAGAGGTCCTTAGTGTTAATTCAGTGTGAAAAATCTAAGGGTTCTTTTGTTTAGCTTTGTTTTGTCGAACTGATATCTCAGTTAAGCATTATTGAGGGAAAACATGCAAATTAAAAACAGACTTTCAGTATTCTAATTTTTTAGGAATTTCTTTACTTGTATTTCAGTTTTGTAGGCAGTTTCTTAAATTATCTAGATAATAACAAATTGTTATACAGATTTGTGTTCAGATTTTCAAGAAAAGTTGTGTGTTGATAATGAATATTACACCCTTTTTATTGTTCTAACTACATTTTATCCTCTTTAATACTGGGAACCATATATAATTAGCAGGAGTACTGCTATGCCTGAGAAGAAGTCTCCAATTATAAAGGAATGATTTGCTAATAACTTGCTTCAGAGATTAGCAAATTTGGATGTCTGTGGTTCTTTTTAACAACAGCATCTTTCTCTGGTGGTCCAGGAGTCCTTGACTCCTTACAACTGGAAAGCACCTCCCCCTTCCGTAGCCAGGGCCGGCAAACTTTGATCCCAGAGGGGAGGGGCTTATCCTCTGATCCCCAGTCTTACCGGCCCTGCCTTCTGAGCAGGACGTGCTGGCTGAGCTCTGAAGAGCACGAAGATCCCAGAAGACACCGGAAGGTCAGAAGAAGAAGCGGAGACCTAAAGGGCAATGGGAGAAGGTACTTACCTTCCAGCCCTAAAACATATTTGAGAGCTGCAGGCCTCGAATTACAATGGATCCGGCGCCGGCAGTCCTGGGAGGCCCCCAGGCGGTCGCAGTGCCGAGAGGAACTCCTCGGACCCTACTGGGAAGGCGGCAGTAAACTGCTCTCCCCCCTCCATCCAGCCGCGGCAGTGTGCAACGGTTTTGGGGACAGACACTCAGTGAAGAGCCTGGGGAGAGCAGAGGCAAGAGAGGCGGCCGAGGGTGGTGCAGAATCTCTGTCGCTGTCCCTTTCGGCATTGGAATGGAGCCCCCTCCTTGTTCCAGATTGTGGCGAGGAGGGACGTGTCTCCTGCGCAGTCTACCCTGTCGGCTGAAACATGGTAGGACTGTATCCATTGAGAACTGGCAAGGTGTGGAGGGGGAGAGAGAAAGAAGATTACCCCCCCTCCTCCAGTTTTCTTTTCCCCGCCCTTTACTCCTTTCCTCTGGATCTGGATGGGAGGTTCTTTAAAAGGACAAATTGCTTCTGGTCCATGGGTCAGGTCTCTAGCAGGGACATTTTACAGTCCTTATTGCTGGCCTTTGGGAAAGGGAGCAACAATAGACAGCCTACTTCTTCCCCACCGGATTCAGCTGATGTGGGTGGGGTAGGGCTCCATTTTGGGGCTCTGTTAGGAGTGATGGTGGCTACTTTCACTTTCAGTGAGTACTAGTTCTCTAAGGCGACAGGTAATGGCCATTTCCACGGTTGGAGGGGCTAGGAAAGGTAGGTTTTTCCCCATCACCCACACATATGGCAGTTTTTGAGGGAGGCCTCCCTCCTCAATCCACCACAGGTACAAAGGTTCTCCACATGGAATTTAAATGCAGTGCTACGAGCACTATGCAAGGAGCCATTTGAACCAATAAGTCCCAGTATTTGTGTCCAACAGCAAAGCAAAATGTGTATCCATTGCACTGATATGTTTGAACACGAGATGGAAAAAATATCAACTGTGGTTCTGCATGTTGAATGAAATTGTACACACCTGGTTCCCTGGAATATTTTACTACATATTCATTTTTGTGCAGTATGTTCTTGCTTATTTGTTTTGTGGGACCAAAAATCTCCTTTCAAGATATTGTGTAAGGATATTTCATTTTCCTGACACCCAAATCACAATATTTTATGCTAGAAATAGGCTATTGTTCCCTTATATTGCCATTATAAGTGCTCTGTGCAAGTGCCCTGGGGCCCCTTGGATAGTGCTTATCACATGACTTGTAATCCACAATAAAACCCATGGTCCCCCAAACACATGCCATGTTGTGATTTTTTTTCAAACTCTATTTCATTTACTACTTAGAGCTCTCCCCTGCTGTTCATGTCTCACCTTCAGTGGAGAATGCGGTGAGAGACCCAAGCTAGTCCCTGCCTTAGGAATGCCCCACTATTTTGTTGAATTTTGTGGGTTTTCCCCCCAGTATTATTCTTTGGTCATTTTGCCTCTTCAGTGCTGGAGCTCACATGCTTCCAAATTCCCAAAACAAGGAAATTCCTTACACTGTATCACAGTACATGTAAAATGGACATTCTACTGTTGTCCTTTATGTGAGATTTAAGGAGTTCTCACGGTCTAAAATGTTCACTGACCTGTTGAATAAGCCCAAAATGGTAGGAAAGGAAATGAGTCCCATTTGCCTTGCTTTACCTGTTTGAAAACAGTAAACCTTACTGAAACATGCAACTTGATTTTAAGAGTGCTTACTTGGACATAACCTTTGGGTTCAATAGTACTTACTCCTTAGTAAATGTGAAAAAGATAGCCATCCAATACTGCAATCGTATACAGAGTTGCCCCAGACTGAGTCCACTTAAAGCTATGGGCTTAAACTGAAATAACTGCATAGGACAGCATTGTCAGTTGGCACCCCTTGATACAGTGGAAATGTTTGCCCATTTCTCTGAATTTTAATAATTGGAGATAAGGGAATAATGAACCCAGATGTTTTACACAGCACAGGTTTATTGTAGAATGCCTATATTGGCATTGTAGAATGCCTATATTGGCATCAGAATTCAAACTCTGGGAATATAGTGATACCAAGATATTATCCTGTATGCTGTAGAATGAATTAATGCTTTTTTTGTACCAAAAAGAAACAGGCAGATTGATGGAAATGGTTAATACAGTTGCACGGTTTGAACCAACACAGTTTTCTTAAAAACATGCATTTAAAGAAATATAATGTGCAACTGTATCTGTAGAAGTGTCATGGTATGTTCAGTTATATTATCCACCTCGATGCACATTCATTCCCTTGGTTTTGGAACAAGTATTGTGATAATTTTTGTTTGTTTTAAAAAATATTTCTAGTAGTTGAAGATGCCAGGTAGCATCTTACCGAACTGTTCCTTCACCAACATCTTATAATGTTACACTCATTTAGATTAGGACAACCAGTTGAGGTGCACTACATTCCCCACAGCAATTTTGAAACTAATTGCTTTACCGCTGCACCAATTACAGTGAGGCAGTCACAGTATTCAGTGGAATATTTTAACCAAAATTAGTTTAAAGATGTAGAGCTAGCAGGGATTTCCACAAGGGAAACAGTATGTGGTTTTTTCAATGTTGTGTTAAATGCATCTAATTACATGTGACTGAGCAGTCAAGAAGCCTAAATAGTTTCAGTAACTGTAGCAAAAAATGAAACTGCATCAAATGAATTTAGGGAATAAAGACACATTTTTGCTTTAGGATAAGTGTTGTTTAGGTGCAGATGGGATGTGGATGAGATGGTATTGATAAGCAGGAGCACATATACCTAACATCTGTATAGCAGCACATTTTAAATTTCAATGTGCTTTCTAGGATTGGTTCAATAATAGTTAAAAATACCCTGTTAAAACATGTTGGTGATATTCCCATGTTACAAATGTATGTGTGTGTGTGTGTAATCTGAGATAATATTGCCTTGGTAAAAGCCAACTAACTTCTAAGTGAAGTACGATTTGAACCAGGGGTTTCCTGGCGGTGTGCTATACCAGCTCTTCTTACATAAGAATTAGTTAACCTTCACTATGTACTATGATGATAATGACAGAAATTTATTATCTCTCTTGCTCATTTCATTTACAAAGGATGCTATACTGGAGATTTCAGCTTACTGTGTTTGGAAGCTGTTGCTTCTAGGCCCCAGTTTTAGAGGAATTAACAAGTCACAATGGCTGGATGACATCACCTTACAGTCCTTAAGGAATTCAGATATGAATACGCTGATCTTTTAACAAAAATATGCTATTTATTATTAAAATCACCTTCCCCTGAGAATTGATGGTAGATTTTGGAAAGGGATCTGGAAAGATCCAGGGAATTACACGTTTGTCTGCCCTAGCTTGGTTTAGTGGTTAAGAGCAGTGGGCTGTAATCTGGAGAACTGGGCTTGATTCCCCACTCTTCCATGTGAAACCTGCTGGGTGACCTTGGGTCAGTCACAGTTCTCTCAGAACTCTGTCAGCCTCGCCTACCTCACAGGGTGTTTGTTGTGGGGAGAGGAAGGAAAGGCAATTGTAAGCCGCTCCAAGACTCCTTCGGGTAGTGAAGAATGGGGGTATAAAATCAATTCTTCTCCTCCTCCTCCTCCTCTGAAAGACCATATTCTTCCCATATGTTCCTGCCCAGGAATTAAGATCACAAAGAAAGGTGCTTCTAGCTGTCCCATCAATCAAAGAAACTCATTTGATAGGTACACAAGAGAGGGCCTTTTCGGCGGCGGCCCCATAATTATGGAACAGCCTCTGTGTGCCTGGCCCCCATCATTTTCATTCTTTTGAAGGCATCTGGAGACAGTTTTATTTAGGACTGCATTTGATTACAGCAGTCCTGAACTGTTTTTAAATTTGGGGTTTTTTTTATTGTAAGCTGACTTTAGCTCTATAAGGAAGAAAGGAGGCTAGTAAATATTTCTTAAAAGGAAGAATATTATAAAAGCTAGAATTGGAAACACATATTTATTTATTTATTTTTGTATTTATACCCCACCCTCCCCGCGAACGGGCTCAGGGCGTCTTACAAGAGGGCAAGATATGCCCATACATAAAACAGGATAACATAGAAGAATAAGTTTTCTTAAGAGCAAATTATCATATAATACAAAATTTGAAAGCATATCATTTAATGTCTATTTTATATACACACACTCTTATTGGATAAGCCCCAGCTACATGTTTGTTGAAACTTTCAAAGAAGAGTGGTTGGGATGTCTTACCTCACCAGTCTTTTGAGTTTTTTGAGAATTATCAACAAGAATGTAGGTGGGACTTATCCAGTAGATATTGCTTGGCTTTTAAAAAGCTGTTAACAGAGTCATTCACCAAAGGCTCCTGATGAAGTAGAGTGTAGCCAATAAATATGCTATAATAAATCTCTCTCTCCCGCTCGATAAATGTAGCAGTCAGCAGGGCAATCCTAAGCAGAGTTATACCCTTCTCGGTCCATTGAAGTCAGTGGATTTAGAAGGATATAACTGTATTTAGGATTGCACTGATGGGGTAAGAGAACTAGTATTCTTATGGATTGGTAAATAGAAAAAAACAGTACAGTGTAAGACTATATAGATAGTTTTCACAATTGGGGCAATAGGGTTCCACAAGAATTTATACATGATTTAATTTATCCTTAAACTGTATGTAATCAGGTATGAGCAGTAAGGAGCCAGATTTTTTTATGACACCAAATTAATAAGGATGATGAAATCCAAAGCATTCTGAAGAACTGCAGAAGGATCTGTCTAAACTGGCTGAATGGGTAATAAAACAGCAAATGAAACTGTATGAAATATTAGGCTCTGGAACTTCCTCTCCAAATTTACAACCTATTAGATGCCAGAGAAAGACATTTTTATTTTCACAATCCTTAAACCTTTCTCAAAATTGAATAAATATTTTGTTTTTATCCCAGTTGTTTTTGAACACTCTTTTTCAGTTTTTATGCTGCTTGTTTTCTAGTGTTATAAGATATTTTCCCTTTTTTCAATATGATGCCTTCAAAAATTTGTATACTTTTATTATTTTATTGTTGTAAACTACCTCATAAATATCTATCTAGGGACAGGCAGGTATCAATGTTTTGAATAAAACAAGTAAGTGAAAAATGAAACACACTGGGGCAGAAAAGTTAGAATTGCCTGAATTTGGTGAGGGCTACTGGCTTAGTTTTCGTTCCTTTTCTTTTTAAAAAGGCTTGCACCAACTTTATGAAATCACTAGATGTTGGGGGCTATTGCCTTCAGGACTTTCTTGAGGATTCCCTGGGGACATGTGTAAAGCTGTTCTTGGAAACGACATGTTAAGCAGCAGGATTCTATAAATGTTTAAGGAAAGAGAAAGCTATGAGACAGTGACAAACCACTTCTAAATACTTCGCTTACTGGGTTATGAACCTAGTTCCAAGTCCAGTATTCCATCCACTATTAGTTAATATCTTATTACTGTTGTCAGAAGCCTAATTTTGTGCTACCACATTTCATCAGAAGACAAGCCTATCTGCCTAGGTGTCCCATATCTTTATGATCTTTTGCGCAACATTCTATACTGCTCACAAAATTTGTTTATCTTTATTATTTTCAGTATTTTGCTGTAGATTGTTTCAGTATGGATTGTATTGTACTTAGACAAAGTGGGGAAGTGAATAACAAAAATTAATCAAATACTATATCGGGTGGCCAGACTTGCTTCATGTAATAGCCACTTAGACTAAATGTCAGATGCTCAAGAGCTGCAAGGTGACTTTGAATGAAGATACGGGGTTTGGGGGGTGGCCTGAATGTGACATCACGTGAAGGGGTGGGGTTTTGGTGCAGGATGTGACATCATCAGAAGGTGTGGAGATTAGGAAGTGAAATCACCTGACCTTTGACCCCCCCTATACCTGGAATAACACTTTTTTGGTCTTAAACACAGGAGACTCCATTCCCACCACCCTTATACCTGGAATAAAAGTTTTTTGGTCTTAAACACAGGCGCCCCCCGCCCCCCCCATACCTCGAATAAAACATTTTTGTCCCCCCCCCCAATACCTGGAGTAAAACCTTATTGGTCTTAAACACAGGGGATTCCCCCGCCCCATACCTGGAATAAAGCAGTTTTGGTCTTAAACACAGGACACTGTCCCCCCCATACCTGGAGAATATGGCTGCCTTAGGGGATGGACTGTATAACATTATTCCCTGCTGAGTTTTTTCTCCTCCCCAGGCTTCAGCCCCCAAATCTCCAGGAATGTCCCATCCTGGAGATGGCAACCCTGTGCAGCTGGCTTGCTCCTCACAGCCTTTAGCTGGCATAATCAGGAAGTTCAAATCTGCCGCCAAGAAATGTCCCAGGCAGCTCCAGGCAAACAGGAGGTGGGTCAAAGGGCAGGTTTGGTTTCCAATTGTTAGAATCAATCAGATGGGGTGGAGGCTGGAATGGCTTCTTTACCTTCTTCCCACATTAAAAATAAAACTTCTACACAATTGGTGGTACTGTTCAGAAATTTTGGCAAAAAAATTCCATTATCCAGATTTCAGATTTTTAAATTGTGCCATTACACTACGGAAAGCTGTGTTGAATGTATGCTACTTTAAATATATTTTGAATGCAAAGTAATCCTCGTGTATAATCTTGTTTCACAATCAGTGGTATTAATTACTTTTTACATACACCGTATATGTAATAAAGTTGTCAGTTTGGCCATACAAAATATATTTAATTTATCGATTGACTCTTTTTTACTTGGGGGTGTCTGACATAGACAATACAAGCAGTTATTACTGCATATAGAACCAGTCCTTGAACATGAGATCAAATTATGTAACATAATTTGACAATAACAATCCACTTATCACCTACCCTCACCAGGGACTACAGTCAGTGGTCTTAATGAGGCTGGGGGATGGGTGGAAGGCATTTTGTGATTTTGGAAGATTTTACCTTCTATTAAAAAAGCAATAGGAGTTCAGTTAGAGGCAGGGGTATTTTGGGGCCGGAGCACCGCTCCGGGAGCCCAGGTGCCGTAACAAATGGTGGTGGCAGCAAGCCCCGCCCCTAGCTCCCCACGCTGCGGCCCTTGGGAGGGCAGAAGAGCCCCCCGCCACCTCCCGGGGAAAGTGAGGGATCCGCAGGGGGTGGCGGAGGCTTGATTGGGGGAAGGGGGGGTGGGAGAGCCTCCTCCCCCCATCTCTTTGCCCTCTTTCTTTCCCTCCTTTCCTTCCCCTTTCCTTTTCTTTCCCTCCTTTTCTTTCTTTTTTTTCCCTCCTTCTTCTCTTCTCATTCTTTTTTCCCTCCTTCTTTCCTTCTCTTTCTTTTCCTCTTTCCTTCCTTCTTTCCTTCTCTTTCTTTCACTCTTTCATTCCTTCGTTCCTTCTCTCTACTCTCTCTCTCTCTCTCTTTCCTCCTTCTGCAGCCCAACTCTAGTGAAAAAGGGTTTAAACTTTAAACCCCTTCTCTCTTCGCTCCCCCCCCCTCTGGCTGGGGAAGGGAAGGGGAGGCTTTTGTAGATGCCTCCCCCCCTTTTGCTTCCCCTTCTGACATCACTTCCGGTGATGTCAGGAGGCGTTGCATATGCTAATGAGCGATTATGCTAATAGCCTAGTAGCTCATTAGCATACTAGTAGTTCATTAGCATACTGCAGCTCTTTTTCTAGGAAAAGACCCCTGGTTAGAGGCAACTTTTTCCATTGGTTGTAATTAGGGGTCATTTCGTAGAAAAAGAGGTGCAGGAGCTCATTGGCATAACTAATTTGCATATGCCACATCCCCTGACATCACCGGAAGTGTGTCAGAAGGCAACACCCACCGCTTAGGCTCTACTGGACTCCTTTGGATTGCTAGCTATGGGGGGGGGGACGCGCAGATCTGCCCTCACAAAGGAGGGAGAGCTTGTATCTGAATAAACCTTGGCCTTAAAGGTGCCACTGGACTGTTTTGGATTGCTATCTGGGGGAGGGGCTCTGCAACTTACCTGGATGCTTCTTGCTCCTTGTGGCCCGGGCTGCTGGGAGCAGGGGGCAGGGCTTGTTGCATGTGCCCGCCCCCTGGGCTCTTTACTGCTGGAGCTCCGCTCCTGTGCGCTCCTGCAGGAAATGACCCCTGGTTGTAATATGAAGATATGCATTGTTATTTGCAAAAATAGCTGCAAGTAGTATATATCTCCCCAGATGAAGCATAACATCTGCAAGCTTCTACTTATTGGCCCTTTTGTTAATGTTTGAAACTAGTTCAAGTTACTACACACTTTCGAAGAACCATAGTGTGTGCCTTATAGTATAAAATACGCAAAAGGATAAACGTTCTTGTGCCTTTTTTTGCTTTTAACCTGATGTCACATTTTTAAATTCTGTTACGTATATATGATTTTAAGAGAACATTGGATATGATTCAGAATCTTGTCTTTATAAGCATTTTTGGTGAACTTAAAAATATAGCAAAAACTGTAAGCCACAATAATGCAAAGTTCAAGTGAATAACTGGCTCTCAGTTTCAGCACTTGAATATCTCTTGCTGCTTAACCAAGTCTTAGGAGCAGTTAAAAGAGTTAAAATATTCTGCAATACATTCTAATGAAATTTTTGGCAATTGTACCCAAATTCTCTTAATTTTTTATTCTTCATCCAGTTGTTCTACAGAATGCTCAATATTCATACAAGTTTTTTCTTACAAAGGGTCTATAAAACTCAAGGTAACAATAAGTAATAAGCAGGTATTGGCTAGCTTGAGCTTGCTGACGTCAATTAGTGGTGGTTCCTGCTTTATTTTCTCTAAAAAGAGCCATTAAGATTTAATTCCAAAAATGTAAAACCAGTTGAAGCTATTATATTGATCTCTGCTAGCAAAACACAGAATTACAGTACTACCTGTATGCCAGTAATACAAGGGTACACAGATTTAAGGTTCTTTAATTCCACTGACATTGGTTTCCTGAATTCAAGCTGTTCAGCTTTCTCAGGTGATGGTTGAATGTTTCAAGTAAACGGTGGCAGTTGCTGTTCTCCGACATTTGTGACGAGTGGTATGAGTAAAAGTTACTCACATATGTGTTAAGCATTTTAGTACAGCAGCTCAATACATAAGCAAGTAAAGAGATGGACTTTTCCAGAATGAAAGCTCTTTGAATTAGTTAAAATGTTTTACTAGTTAGTTCCTATACTGCCAGTTTTAAAACAACAGATCAGTTCAGATGTAATGGTCCCAGTCTTCCAAACCATTGGGAATGTACTTCAGGCTCATATGATCCCTCCTTTTCCCATTTCCTCCCCTGCTTCACACTTCTCAGCAACCATAGGGGAAGATTTGTTATAGCATGAGCTATATGTGATGAAGAGGAACTTCCCCCTTCTGTAGCAGCCTACTTTGCCCCCTTGAAATCATGCTCAGGAGTCTCTAAGCACAGGGGAAGAGCATGGAGTCCATTTGGGGGTCTGCAGGGTGTGGGGGGAATCTCCCAGTATTGCTGTCGACTCCTTCTGTACATGGGGGTGCCTTCTGCAAGCACAAAAGGCAGTATCAAAGCCAGAGTTTACCAGCGCAGCCAAACCAGCCTTGCACAAACTAGAACTGTAAACCACAGCCAAACTGTTTTTGGATCTGTTTGGATGCAGTGATAAAATATAGGTAGCCAGCAGAGAGAAAGCAAAGATGGAAATCTAAATGCAATCAAATGCATGATCCCAACCTTGAGGCTGGCTATTATGCGTGAAGCAAGTCTCTGTCTACCTAATTGAGCTTGTCCTTTCCCTGCCTGGTAAATTTGCAGGAAACATGGAAACTACAGTGGTATCCTACTGAAAGTATTAAATAACAGCATTGTAAGGATTTTTGAAGGGTAGAATCACTGGCATGTAGTATTTTTAGATACTAGTTTTTTGACATATTGAGTGGTATCTTACATAAGCAATAGTGTCAAATCTGCTGTGTTTAACAACAATCTGTAGAGAAATTTGTGACAAAAATGATATAAATTTGCCTGTGTTCTAAAAGTAGATTACCTCTGCAATTCAGAGGGTTAATTTTCTCAGTTTGCCAAAAAAAAGAGCTGTAGTCCATATGAGCTGTTCAGTTTCTGTACTCTATAATCATTTGGGAACAGTAAATGGTGATACATTGTTGCAGATAGTGCTGGCCTCCAGCTGTGTCCATTTAATTAATTTGAGTTTGGTTTTTTGGCAACAGAATTGCTTAAGGAAGCTCGTGATATTGGCAGTTTTAACCCACACATATCTTAGAAACCCCATTCTTCGTTTTTGTACATGTATGGTTCCAAAAACATCCTAGTGTGCTGAGTTATCAAACATTATAAAAGGTTTTGTCTTATGAAGAAGACAAACTATAAATAAATAGTTAAGTGTGAATGCACCCAGTCATATAATTAAAAAAAGATGTCTCCACCAGTTACCAAACTGTAGACATAAGTCCAGGCACTATAAATGGTCAGAAAAATAGATTTAAATGTTTAGATTGCAGGTCTGCAGCTATGCTATGTGCGAGAAGCACACAGTCAAAGATGTTTTCAAAGATGTTTTACTGCGTCCAGTTACTCAGTTGAACATTTAAAAACATGTCGTTCCTGTTCAGTCCCAATAGAAACATTGCAATGTGTATGCCTTTCTGGTTGTGTGGGTGCTATGTAGAAATGCAGCACTAATTTGGATCAGTAGTATAACTATTAATAAGCAATAATAGGAATAGTTTATTTGAAATAATTGGGTGTGCTGCCTCTCTGATTTATGTTTTGTTAAGCGTTAGGAATAAAGTCTGTTAAACACACACCTACCTATATAATGCAATGGAAGGCATTGCTTAACATAACAGTTCCCTGGCAAGGCGGGATACAGATTGAAAATAATAAATAAATAATACTGTATAGGATATTTTTGGTAACAGTAATGTACAGTGGAGCCGTATTAATCATACTGTGTGCCTTCTAACATTCTTGATTAAATGTCTTTAATTCAGTTACTCAGTGAATACTTCTTACACATCTGCCTTTAGTTATCATGAATATTACAGTAGAGCTGCTGCACACTAGTGCTAGGCACCATGTTCTAGTAATTTATATGTTCCATCTGTAATCTACCATTAATACAGAGTTGAAATGATATTCAAATATAATTTTATCGAGTAGTCCCCATGGCCCCAGCTGTGGATACTTAAATCAAGGGATTGGAACCATTTAAAAAGAAGGGATATTTTCTACAAATGTGCAAATTTCTACAAAACCTCCAGATTTGCAGAAAAATCTGAAGATAAAAGGAAAGGCTCTCAGTAGACATTTTGAAACCCAGATAGTTGGGTAAAAGACTGTGAGTACGGAGGCAAGCAGGCAAAGTAGAGGTAGGGGTGAGCAGCGAGGCGAGCAGGGGGGGTGCAAGTGAGCAGGGCAACTGCTGCTGTCAGTGGGGCACTACTGCTACTGGGATTCCCCTTCCACCACAAGTTTTTTGCATGTTCTTTGGTGGTGCTGCTGCTCGGGGAAGAGTGGGAACCCGAGCTTCTGTGAGCCAAGCCAGTGGAAATGGTGGTGCCGTGGGTAGGGCAGCAGGATCCACTCCACTGCTTTTTGCCAGCCACTCTGTGAGCCATGCACGCAGAGGAGGCGGCATTGCAAGCAGATGCACTGGCCAGTGAGTGGCTGGCCAGGCAAGCAAGCAAAAGGTGGGGAAAGTATGGGATCCCCCTCCTCCCACAAGTCTTACAGTTCTCCTGCTTAAGATTTTCATATCTCTTAAAAGCCATCCTAGTTCCATTTATGTGTTCACTGGTATATACTGCTTTTTCATCATTAAAAATCCCACAAATAGTAAATGGCAATAGAAACACTAGTATGTGTTGTAAATTAGCATGATAATTGTTAAAATCATAGCACTAATAACAGCTAGAAGTATCCTCAGGTAGATGTGAGCATTAATAGAATGGTAAGCAAGCTCATATCTTGAATAGACTTTCTGTAATACATATGACGGAGCCGGAGCTGCGGTGGCTCAAGTGGTTAAGATGCTGAACTGCAGGCTGTGCAAGGTCGGTAGTTCAGCAGTTCGAGACCCGAGTGTGCCGCATGATGGAGTGAGGTTCCGTCTCTAGTTCCAGCTCCTGCCAACCTAGCAGTTCAAAAGCAAGAAATTGCAAGTAGAAATCAGGGCGGCATACAACAGTGGTAAAATTACAATCCTACAAAAGATTTCAAAATTAAATTAATACATTAAATACAATTTACCGCAGTCTAAGCCAATCTGATGGCAATAATTTCTGGAATACCATTGCCTCATAGAGGATGGAGGCAGGGAAGAAAGAGAAGGAAGAGTGCTGGATGGAAGACAGTCACTGTCCTCAACCGAATGCCTGGCGGTTGCCATACATGCCCTGCGGAACAGCAACAAGTCCTATAGGGCATGAATATTATTTGGCAGAGAGTTCCACCAGGTAGGGGCCAGGGCAGAGAAAACCCCTGGCCCTAGTTGAGGACAGCTGGATGTCTCTCAGGCTGAGGATCACCAGGAAATTCTTGTCTCCAGAGTGTAAAGCTCTTCTGGAGATGTATCAGGAGCCGCAGTGTAACAGAATTTCGTTAACCATTACATATAGGAGGAGAGAGGTGGGGTTATTTGCCAAGAACTAGCCCTTCTTGGCAAATAACCCCCCACCTTCTCTTTTCCTATATGTAATGGTTGAGGAAATTCTGTTTCACTGTATCTGAAGACGTGTGCTAGCACACGAAAGCTTATACCTTGAATAAAACTTCATTGGTCCTAAAAGTGTCACTGGATTCAAACTTTGTTCTGTGTAAAAAAATGTTATTTCAAATAGAAGGTGAAATCAGCAACGACTAAAGATATTGGATGTATTTAACCTAGAACATGTGTAGCAGAGTTAGTTTGAAAGTGCTTTAGAAGTTTCAGATGTTTCAGAAGTGACTAGTAACCAGTCGCATCCAGAAGCAAGAAGACATCCAAGTCTGTGCATGCCATTGCAATCTTCTCTGACGGTGCATTTATTTATAAATGTAATAGTCAGAAATGTGTTTTAGTTTTCTGCTTCTGACTTCTCCCCATCAGATAGGTTCAGTTGTTTGCTTCCCTTGTCATGTCCATTCATGGCATTCATGGCCTGTTCTTAATCTTTACCAGACTTGTAACAATTTTTTTTGCTGCCTGAATGGTTCCCAGTATCTGAGTGCATTTGTCACTTAACAATCTACATTTTTGGCACTGTCTGTTAATACTTTGGGAACTTTTAAATGTAGGCAGTTATAAATCAAGTGTAAAATTAACCAGTTGATCTTCGACGTGGTCTCTGTGCTTCACACCCATGGGATCTAGTGCGGACGCGCTGGATCGATCGGTGCTGTAGCAAGCTCTTTTAACGGATTTTCGCGCCCAGTCCCTCGGGCATGCGCAGGAACCCCACCGCGCATGCCCAGAGGGGTGGGCGTGGACATCCCACCAGTTCTTTTCTTACCACCGCGTTGAGTAGACCTCTTTTTCATCGGTCAGATCGGTTCGCTGTTAGCTTTCGCCTCACAGCTCTTAGGAATTTTTTCCTTACTCTATTTTTCTCTTTTAGTAGTTTGTTCTTCAAAAAAGCTTTTTAAAAACACTTTTATTTACTCTTGAGGGGGAGTCTACCGATTACCTCAGGCCTTCGGGCTACCCCCCTCCAATGTTCCCTCTTCTTCGCCTCTTTTATGGAGAAGAAGTGGGGTTTATTCAACAGGTGCAAGGGTTGCGGCAGCAAACTTGCTCTTCCCGACCATCATACCCTCTGCATTTTTTGCCTCGGAGAGTCTCACCAGTGCTCGTTTCTCCAATCAAACGCGAAAGAACCGAGCTGCGTGCCTTAAAGTAGCGCTGCTTGAATCGGCCCTTACTCCTGCCTCAGCGATGGAGGAGAGACCGTCTACATCGACAGCTCCGGCATCGAGGCCTGCCTCCGATGTTGACTGCCCGACACCGAAGCTCCCGACATCGAAGGCACAATCGTCTGCCTCCACGGCAGTCAAAAAGAAGTCTAAGGCAAGTAAAGATCACAAGACCGCGAAGAAGGGTACTTCCAAGTCCCTTAAGGCGGTGATGAAGGGGAAGGAAGCGGTGTCTGCAGTGATGCTCCTAAAGTGCCTCCCGCTCCAACGGCAGTATCGATATCGGAGGCCCAACTCCCTCCGTCGATACCGACCATCCAGCTCCTGGATTTCCCCATCCAACAAGTGGAGCGTCCTTACTCCGACATCGAAACGGTAGAGCTCCTAAGTCATCAAATGGATGCAGAGCCTTCTCCGTCTCCTTCCCTGTCGTCGACATCGACAGTATCGGAAGCTCCTGACATCGATCCACGTCGGCACCGATATACTACATGCGACACGCAGTGTCACCCTCCACGTCTGCACAGTCAATCTGTCGATATCGACAACCGAGACTACAGGGACACTTCTCACAGACGTGTTACTGCTTTGTCTCCCAGACATCCATGGTCCAGAAGTCGATCCCCTAGAGTCTTCCTTCCCCCTCCACCAATACCTTGGGATCAACGACAGTTGAGGTACCTGTACGGAGCTTATCCACCATCCATGCCCTGGTTGACTCCGGTGGGCTATTATGATTGGGATCGCTATTCGTCCCACTCTGTTCATAGGTCGAGGTCGCCCCACAAATCGAGACCTTCAGCATCTCTGTCACGTCCTCCTCCAGATGATCATCATACTCTGGAACCAAGTCGTCCTCTCAACCTTCCGGTCACTCCAAAGCCTGTCGTCCCAACTAAACCCATAACTTGTCAACAGGACACATCGGTCCAAATGACACAACAAGACTCCTCTGAATTCATAGAAGAGGACTCAGATACGGAGGCATCTGAGGCTCATACCTCTCCTGACCATAAATCCCCCAACCAGGATGTCGCTGACGACTTATCCGTATCCCCATCTGACAACCTTACGTCATACACAGATTTGGTGAAAAGAATGGCCCACTCTTTAGCCCTCTCTGTTGTCCAGCAACATCCGCAGGCAACAGATGCGGTTTATGATATAGTTCAGCTTAATACCTCTTCCACCTTGGCATTGCCTATGTCTGCAAGCGGCGAAGACACCATGGCTAAAAACTTCGTCTGCCCCTGTGGCCACGAGACGACTGGACCACATGTACAGGGTCCAAGAGGCAGATGCCGAATTCCTCTTCTCGCACCCTCAGCCTAACTCGATGGTGATAACATCTTCCTCCAAATCCAAGAGGACTCATTCCGCACCTTCTGACAAGGAAGGTAAGAAATTAGATGTCTTTGGCAGGAGCTTCTACTCCACGGGAGCGTTAGGAGTCAAGGCCACTAATTACCTGGCCTGTATGAACCGATATCAATATACTCTCTATGAACGGTTCTCAGAACTTCTCAGCCACCTCCCAGACGACAAACTTCAGGCAGCCAGAGTCATACAAAAAGAAGGCATGGTGTTGACAAAACAACAGCTCAACACTACTAAGCTTGTCCTCGAGGAGTCTTCAAGAACTATGGCCTCTACAATAGCTCTCAGGAGACATTCCTGGCTCCACAGCACTACTCTGCCAATAGATACCAGATCTTATGTGGAAGACCTTCCCTTCAATGGCCTGGGGCTTTTCGATGCCACTACGGATTCTACTCTACAGGAGTTAGATAAAAGCATAAAGGCGTCTCAAGCTTTAGGAGTCTCATCCTCTGCAAGACAACTATACCGTCCATGCACCTGGTCGAGATCCTGGCAGAGGCGTACCCCAACTCATCAATCTCCAGAGACACGATGGAGACCAAGAACGTCTTTGGGAGGCCAAAAGCCCGCCTTTCAGAAACCAAAATTCGATCCCGGACAACAAGCTTCCCGCACCAAACAATCCAAACCCTCCAAACAGGGTTTTTGACTTCCCTGTCACCGAGTCAGCTCAAACCCGTCTGTCACCCTTTCTTCAAAATTGGCGTCACATCACCTCGGACGAGTGGGTACTGTCCATATTGTCCCGAGGCTACAAAATTCAGTTCCACCAGAACCCCAATACCCCTGTCGTCGTCTCCATGCCCCCTTCCCCACCTCTCCTCGAGGAGGTGTCCGTCCTTCTGCAGAAGGGAGCCATCGAACATGTACCACCACACCTCCAAGGGACGGGATTTTATTCCCGATACTTCACAGTCCCGAAGAGAGATGGAGGCGTTCGACCCATATTAGATCTAAGGGAACTGAATCATTTTGTGACCTACCACCGCTTCCGCATGGTGTCCCTACAACAGATCATGCCATTGCTTCGCAGACATCTGGATGGCCACTCTCAACCTCCGAGATGCATATTTCCACCTTACTATCCACCCCTTCCACCGCCAATACCTACACTTTGCGATTGGTCAACAGCAATGCGATCTGAAGAGAAACCAGCTCTACCAGTATACGGCCCTTCCATTCGGCCTGTCCAGCGCCCCAAGGGTCTTCACAAAGACTATGATTGTGGTTGCAGCTTTCCTCCGTCTCCGGGGTATCTCCATCTACCCATATATAGACGATTGGCTTCTGGTAGCACCTTCCA
>NW_015175362.1:399886-423179 GCF_001447785.1 Gekko japonicus | reverse complement strand
AGAGGAAGCGACACATAAACTTCCTAGAACTGCTGGCTATACAACACGCTATCACCAGATTCCTACCTTTAATCAAGGGGAAATGTGTCACGGTCCTCACGGACAACACCACAGTGCTCTCTTATGTCAACAGACAGGGAGGCACTGTTTCCCTATGCCTCTGCACCCTTGCCATCCAATTGTGGGAGCTTTGCATCACCAACAACATTTTCCTCGTGGCCACTCACATTCCCAGACACATGAACATGCAGGCAGACCATCTAAGTCGAGCAGGACTCAGCCTTCACGAGTGGGGGATGAACCCAACATACCTCCTCCCACTCTTCCACATGTGGGGAGCTCCCCAAGTCGATGTCTTTGCCACCAGAAACAACAAAAAGTGTCCTCTGTTCTGCAGTCGAGGAGGCAGGGACCCACAATCTCTGGGAGATGGTCCCCTTTACCCTTTGTCCACGGGACTTCTTTACCTGTTCCCCCCCTTACCTCTGCTTCTGAGAGTGGTCCGCAAAATACTCAAGGACGCCGCGGACTGCATTTTAATAGCCCCCATGGTGGCCGAGACAACCTTGGTTTTCGACAGTCCTCGAGTTATCACAGGGGATATACCATCAATTCCCTCCGGCTCAGGACCTCCTCCTCCTCCTCTCCGACTCCCCTCTCTTACATCACGACATACCACAATTGGAACTGACGGCATGGAGAACAACATCACCAGCTTCTCCACCCGCATAACGAGCGTCCTGTTGAATTCCAGGAAACCTACTACGCAGAGGTCGTACAATTATAAATGGCGAAGGTTCTGTTCTTCCCTAGGTGATGACGCCCCTCAAGCCGCCTCAGTGGGGCTCGAACGAGTTTTCCAATTCCTCCTCTCCCTCGCTGACTCGGGACTTTCCCATTCGTCGTTGAGAGTTTATTTGGCTGCTCTTTCGGTCTACCATGTTCCAGTTGATGGATGTACTTTGTTTTCCCATCCGATTTCAAAACGTTTTTTAAAAGGTTTATTGCGTCTCTACGTTCCTGTCAAGACTCCAGTCGCTCCCTGGGACCTTCCTCTAGTTCACTGCCAGCTCACGAGGAAGCCCTTTGAGCCGCTCGCAACATGTGACCTCAAACTTCTAGCGTGGAAAACGGCCTTTTTAATTGTTTTCACCTCGGCTAGACAAGTGGGAGAAATATTGGCTTTCTGGCACGATACACCTTGCCTGTCGTTTTTGCCAGACGGAGTCCGCCTCGTCCCAGACATCTCCATCCTGCCGAAGGTGGTGTCAGAGTTCCACCTGCAGGCGGAGGTCTTCCTCCCTGATTTCTTTCCAAATCCAACATCAGCGGAAGACAAACTACTCCACACCTTGGACGTGAAACGGGCTCTCCTGTTCTACCTCAATAGAACACACCTGACTAGACGAGACTCTCTTACGCGTCAGCACGACTGGGCACTCGCATCACGGCCCAGTGCCTGTCAAAGTGGATTGTGGGTCTCAGCCGTCTGTGTTACCAGATCGCCAAACAGCCATTGCCTGGCCCTATCAGGGCTCATTCTACCAGGGCTGTTGCGACTTCCATTGCCTTCCTCCAGGGAGTGCCACTCACGGACATCTGCAAAGCCGCTACGTGGGCCACGCCTAATACCTTCATAAGGTACTATGCCCTAGACGTCCATACAAACACCAATACCAACATGGGATGTCACATTCTGTCTTCGGCTATGCAGTAAAAGACCTGCCAGCACCCTCCTCCAGGTAGCCTACTGCTCGCTAATCTCCCATGGGTGTGAAGCACAGAGACCACGTTGAAGATAAACAGGTTACTTACCAGTAACTGATGATCTTCGAGTGGTCATCTGTGCATTCACACCACCCGCCTTCCTTCCCCGCTGCTGTCAGCTTCTACATTTTTAATAGGGGTTGATTTGCGGCGGTTTGTAGGAACTGGTGGGATGTCTGCGCCCACCCCTCTGAGCATGCACGGTGGGGTCCTGTGCATGCCCGAGGTCTGGGCGCGAAAATCCACTAAAAGAGCTTGCTACAGCACCGATCGATCCAGCGCGTGCACACTAGATCCTATGGGTGTGAATGCACAGATGACCACTCAAAGATCACCAGTTACTGGTAAGCAACCTGTTTTTTCCCTTGCTGTCTACCCTGTCTTGGTTCCCGTAGCAGGTACATAATGCCTATCAGTTGTTATTTCAGTTGTCTAGGATTTTACTGTTGCTGTCACAGAACAAAGTATTGACAATGTCTAATACATGTAGCATGATATTATTTCATTCAAGATGTATTAGTGGGGTCATTAAATTAACCAGCTTAGGAAAATCCACATTGGTAGAGGCATTCTGAGATCTGCCCATGATCCATTTTGAGGGATCACTTTGGATCTCTTGTTTCCTTTAACATATAACACATGGAACACCAATGGATAACATTTTGTACTACAAGAATCATAGTCTTCACTTGTGAAGTAGTTTAGCACTTGAGAAAGTTATCTTCATGAAAGACAAAGTAGCACAAACTACAACCCCTCTCATACACAAAAACACCACAACCCACATCTGTATTGACACTGTAGTCACTAAATTGGTCCTATACAGGGAAATATTTGAATATCAAAGCAGCCCGCTGCAGAAGCAGGTTTCTGGAATACCCCAAAATAATGAGATAGCTCTCTTGAGCACTATGTGTGTATTTCACAAGGCATTCTTCTGGTTTTGTTTTGTAGCCTAACAGCAGTGGTCAAGTAGTAGGGAAAATGCCTGGCCATTTTACTCCAGTTTTGGCACCCTCTCCCCATCACAGTACGGTGCGGCCTGTGACCTTGACCATGACAGACACTAAACCCATCACTACTTCCACTGAAGGTGAGGCATCTTCACCTACAGCAAGCAGTAAGTATTTCTCTAGGAAAACAAAAAATGTCCATCAAAAGATCAACATAATTTCAAATTAAGGCCAAATCAGGGTGCCTTTTCCTGCTATTTGACCAGGCAGATGCTCATAGTTGATAATAGAGAACAAACCTAGTACCAATATAATTGACAAAACTTTTACTCTAAAGTTACCATTTTTTTAAAAAAAATGTTAATTTGTCTTGACATTTGTGAAATGACAGCCAAAAAATCAAAAGGGTGAAGCAAACTAGTTTGAGTGGCAGCTTCCCAGAAAGAAAGAAAAAGCTTGATTCTTCTTTTAAGGTGGACATTCTAATGGCATTGGGAAGTGTACTCAAATTGGAAGCTTATAAAATTGCCTACACCTAGTTTCCAAAAGAGTTAAGGATACAATTGACTAGACCTCAGTGCATTTTTGGTTAAAAATCACGTTCAAAACATATTGAATTAGAGCTTTGATTATTAGTTAAATAAGTATTTTTATTCAATAGTGTTGGAAAATATTTTGAGAAATTTAAAAACTCGTAAATCATTTAGTGCTTAATTGTTTAGTACATCCAGTACCATGTTATGAATCCTATGGTCTTCAATGGAATTGCAGCTATAAAAAGCATTGGTGTGTTGATTTGCTAGTACCACTGCTGTAAGTTACAGCAGTCACATGGATTGTTGCCTGTTAGCATTTCATCATGGTGCCAAATTAAGTGACTCATATAAATTAGTGTTACCACATGGAGTATTCCCAGCAACTGTGGCAAACAAGAATGTGCACTTTTTAGCATGGAAACTTTGCATACAGGCACGTGTGTGCGGCACACCGTTGCCTGACATAATGGCTGTATGCCACAAGGAATCCTCACCACTGGAAATGGCTGTCCTGGCAGTGAGATTAGATTACAGCTACAGCTAATCAAAATCATTTGCAACATGCAAACACAAAGATAAACATATACAGAGCTAATTAATTTTCTTAGTGTTTCTCTGAACACATTGTTGTAATTCTGTTTTTCACTTAATGAATTATTGGAGTTAGACTTAATAACTCTTTTTAAGGATAATATTACAAAATATCAGTTATTTTAAATAAATAAGGAATGTCCCCTCCTCCTTTTTGTCACATGTAATAGAGATTATAGTGAGAAAGATGGGAGTATACTTAATGATTTAAACAAACATGATTAACTACTAATGAATCAATAGCTTTTAAAAACTTGCTATATATCTGAGCTATTGTCAGAGTTCTCTGGTTTTCCGTTTCTTAATTGAACTTATTTTTTAAAAAACAATTTCTAAACTTGATCACTTGCAGTGAAGTGATATGCCTTTAACCAAGATAAAATAAAACAATAGCTTGCTTCCATTTGAAGCCTTTAAAAACTTCTTACTCTGATTTTTATGTCTTAATGGAGAAACTTCATACATACATTTGGATTTCAGTTGGTCTATAGTGCTTTTTCAATAAGCTGCTTTGAGATTTGTTTCTAATAAATTAATACTTGCAGAAGGATCAGTGTTACCAAAAATAGCAACTGGTGATATTAGTATACTCAATACTGTTATGTTAACTATTTCTAGCATACACCAACAGTTAGTGTATGCTAAAGCTAAGGGTACATATTCCTGCATCAGTATATGTATAATTTTAGATAAAATGTAAGCATTTTATGGTATATGTAAAGAACTAGATTAAGATACCATTTGTGTAATAACTGAGAACCAAGACTGCTTTGAATGAATCCATTATATTTGCATTCTTATTCATTCATTCTTTGAGGACCTGGCTGTTGCAGTCAAAGCACTATTGCTATGAAATTGATTTGTGTAATATGGATATCTGCAAGCTAGGAAACAGAATAAGACCACCTACCTAATTTGACACAGGCAACCATGAATGATCAGAAGTTAATGAGTTTCAGTCACCAGTGACCTATTCTCAATTCGAAAAGTAACCTACAGGGGAAAGGTTGTGTATCCCATTAACCACACATATGGTTCGGGGTGGGGTGGGGGAGCTTTTAGGATCCTTTTGCCTTAGATGCTTGGATCATGCAATATATTTGCTCCATAATTTTGGGATGTACAAAATATCATTTTTTCAATATTGTGCATTTCTTTCACGGATAAAAATAACACAATCATTTCCCACAAAAAGCTGCCACACCTCATATAAAAAAGTTTAACCCTAGCAGTTACACACACAGCTATATTCTGAATGAATTATATTGTGAAATAATGAATGTTGTTTTAGCAGACAGCAAGTTATTAGAGGTATGTTTTCTCTTGTTAATATGATTCAGTTTGCTGAACTTTAGTTTACAGTGGTATAGGAGAGCTTAAAATTGTTAGGTTGTGCTTTAGCCAAACTGGAAAAAAGTATCACGCAAGAGAATTTGGTAGCTCAGCTGCAATCCTAAAAACACTTTCCTAGGAGTAAACCCCTTAGTCGGATTCTGAGTAGATCTGTTTAGGATTGCTCTCTAACCCTGTTCTCATGCAGATTCCATTGAAGTCAATAGGCACTGTAGAATCCTATCCCATGGCCAGATTCATGTTTCTGATTATTTTGACTTGCATCAATTGTAGGCATGATTTGTACATTGCAGATCATAACTCTGGATCTCTCATGTTTGAACTATACAAGGTAGAAGTTAAGATAGGTTTCTATATCAATCTGTTTTGTTCTTCCTTAATCAGCCTACACAGCCTCAGGCACATCACAAGCCAATCGATATGTGGGACTAAGTCCAAGAGACTCTTCCTTCCTACACCAGCAACAGGTGGGCAAGTTTCACACAGGTGTTAACAATAAAAAGACAAGTATTTGCAATAACATCCTTCATAAGTGTGGCCATTAACATCTTAGTCTAGAACAGGATGCCACTGCTTTCAGTACTCTTACATGAAATGTATATGTACATCCAATATCAACACAATTAACATGTGTCTTAGAGTTGGGCCAGAGGAAGGACTTTCCCAAGTGAATCCTTCATTTATGTTATTTTTGAAGGAAAGCAGTGAAATTTATAATTGGATATGAATACTTTTGTAAAGCACACTGCTGATATCTAGAGTTAATAAAAATTAAGCAGAACAGACTTTTATTCTCATGCTATTAAGTATTGTGTGATATATGAGTATACTTTTTTAATTTGTTCCATTCCAAAAGAATTATACAATCAAATCATCTTCATTCCTAGATTAATAGGATAAAAGTACTTTGTTAGTTCCCTGTGATGCAAACACATTTTTTCTGGTTTCTGACATCATTTGTGTTTCAACTTGCATTTTAGATTTCACATCTCATTAATGCTGTAAATTTAATTCAGATGAATTGTTTATCCAAACTACAAAAACATAACACTTGAAATTAATAGTGGTGAATAATCAAATTAACCACAGTCAGTAGCAGGGACCTGCAGAAGTCCTATGTTGTTTCATCCTAAAAGAAAACTAAAATTTTGGTACTGCAGAATTAAATTATCTTATGCTAATACTTGAGGGGGGGGTTTCCTTGCAATTTATGATACTGTAGTCTGTTAGCCTGACATTCACATGAGTGGTGCCAACGTTTGTTGTACATGTGTGTCAATAGAGTTAAGACTACTGTGCTACATCTGGAAATCTCCCTCCCCCGTGTCTGTCCATTCCAGGGCATAAATGGCAGCATGACTGTATCTCACACACAGCTCATCGAAACTCATAAAGATGTTAGTTTATTCAAAGTCAATGTATTATAAGGTGTTCATTTTAACCAGTGAGACCTTACTGAAAACATCTGTAAAGAGATATAAAAAAACCAAATAACAACATTTTAAAATCAATAACTATTTTAGATTGAATATTTTATGTGTATAGTTTGATTAGTTCAGTTACTATATTCTGAATATAAAAAGTGTATAGTTCCATTTTGTTTCTTGTTTTTGGTGTTTAAAAGCTTTCGCTGTATTGACTACAGTCTTGAACTCTGGGATCAGATCCCCACTTTTGGCAGGAAATTCATTTGGTAACTTCTGACTAGCGAGGATAAAATGAGAGGGATCATTGACACCATGCTGAGTTCTTTGGAAGAAGGACAGGAGACAGATATATTTATTTATTTACTTCATTTATAGCCTGCCTTTCTAGCTGTGATTTGCAGACTACAAAATATTTTTAAAAATTAAATCAGACAACATAAGATATCCAATAAGCAACGCAATAGTGGTAGGACTAAAGAATAATGCAATTTAAAAACCTATCTAAGGTATTGCATACCATAACATAGACAGTGGATTGCAAAGATAGAAGACAATGCTGCAAAAGCAATGTGATACATAAAATAAACAGAGAAATAAACTACAATCCTATTCCCTTCTCTTTTGGCTGTTGAGTACTACCTAAATTGTTTTTTTTAAAAAGAATATGACATTTGTCTAGCTGTGAGATTCACTCTGTTAAGAAAGAGTAAAAGCATTTCTTAATTCTGAGAAATAATCTTAATAATGTAATTGGGCCAGTTTGCCAATTTGGTAGTCCTACTGTTACAGAAGCAATGCATGCTTAGTACACTTTCTGCCATTTTTGGCCTGCAGCAAGTTTTCAAAATACTTCAAACCAATTCTATAAATAATTAAATATTTTACTATCTGGTTCATGGGGGAAACGTTCATGTAGTTTGAAGTGAAGAGAGATGACAGAGCTGAAGGATTTGATAAGCAGAAGGGTGAAGGTGTAATAGATTTTAGTTCTTATACCCTTCCATGTTTTATCAGCTGGTTAAGGGTTGAAAAGCGTATTCTTAATGGATCGTTTCAGACACACCTTGTAACTACTCTTTTACTTGGTGGAGGAG
Organism: Gekko japonicus; assembly: GCF_001447785.1. NCBI lineage: Eukaryota > Metazoa > Chordata > Lepidosauria > Squamata > Gekkonidae > Gekko > Gekko japonicus. The sequence goes on along the minus strand of NW_015175362.1, from coordinate 415,458 downwards.
TAAGTACACGCCGCCTTTTACTGTGCACCTAAGTTAACTTGAGATATGAACATTCTATATGGAAGTGCATATGCCAGAAGTCTGATTCACCAACAGTTATTTCAGTGTACTTAGAATGGGGTAACTGCATAGGATTGCGCTGACACGCTGCTCCCCTTCCCTTTTTGAGGGCAGAGATCTGCATGGACTCTGTGTTTATTCATGAACCACTCGCATAAGTTATTTATCACACAAGTGGATTGCTACCAATGAAATGGAATAATAGAGCAAAATGTGAATAACAGAGGAACATTTAATATGTTACAGTTGCGGTACTAGAAAGTAGAATAAAATATTTTAATGTTTTTTCATTCCATAACTAATTGTTTATTTGTATAATTTTTTATGTTCTTGGCACAAGATCTGCTGATGACCATTAGCTTTATGATATCAAAAAGAGTTAGGAAAATTCATGGTGGATATCTGTGAAAGATTGTTTCCTATGACAATGGCAAAGCCACAAGAACATCTTATAGGACATTTATGAGATCCTATGAGATGGCAGTCAAGGCCGTGAAGAGAGAGTACTTCATGGCTACAATTGCATCCGCAAGCTCACGCCCAGCCCAATTGTTTAGAACAATTTTGTCCATAACAAGTTTGCCATAGGGCAAACCAAACATTAGGGAATTGGATATAGGCTGTGAGGCATTTGTGAGCTATTTCACGGATAAAGTCTTGGCGCTGTGCTGCGACCTCCCCACCACAGTTGAAACAGTGAGCAAACTCGAGGCTCCATGCATGTCTTCCTGGATCGATTCAGCCCGGTCTAGAGGAGGTCAACAGATTGCGCACTACTGTATGTCCAACCACGTGCACCCTTGACCCATGCCCTTCCTGGCTTAAAAAAGCTGGCCACGAGGGTTTTCAAGGTACCCTTAGAAATATTATCGACAAGTCCCTCTCTGAGGGGCTGTTCCCAGGGGCACTCAAGGAAGCGATGGTCCGCCCTCTCTTAAAAAAAACCATCTCTGGACCCAGCCTGTCTCCAATTTGTCCTGTTTGGGCAAATTAATTGAGAGGGTGGTGGCGATACAGTTGCAGGGCTTTATGGATGACACTTCCATGTTAGATCCCTTCCAATCCGGCTTCCACCCAGGACACAATACAGAGACAGCACTGGTCGCTCTCACAGATGACCTCTGGAGGCATCTGGATTGGGCCGGATTGGTGGTACTGTTGCTGTTGGACCTGTCAGCTGCTTTCAACACGGTCGACCATCAGTTACTGGTCCACCACCTCACTGACATGGGAATTCAGGGACTTGCCTTGCAATGGCTTGCTTCCTTTCTCCATGGTCAAGGACAAAGGGTGGTGCTAGGGGAACAGCAGTCCAAGAGGCACCCACTGGTGTGTGGGGTGCCTCAAGGGGCAATGATCTCCCCAGTGTTATTCAACATATATATGCGCCCCCTTGCCCAGATAGCCCGTAGGCACGGACTGGGGCGTCACCAGTATGCTGATGACACCCAGCTCTATCTGATGCTGGGCGGTCGATCAGACTCCAAACCGGAAGATCTGGACCGAGCACTACATGCTGTGTCTGGTTGGCTTAGACTGAGTCGGCTGAAGTTGAATCCGGCAAAGACGGAGATCCTGTGCTTGAGTCGGGGCGGCTCAGGGGTGGGGATCCCACTCCCGACCTTCAATGGGGTACCATTGGTGCCAGCGTCGGAGGTTAGGAGTCTGGGAGTGCTCCTGGATACCTCCTTAACAATGAAAGCCCAGGTAGCAGCCACTGCCAGGTCGGCTTTCTACCATCTGCAGCTAGTCAGGCAGTTGGCTCCCTTCTTGGACCGCAACGACTTGGCCACAGTGATCCATGCTATGATCACCTCAAGATTGGATTACTGTAATGCTCACTACATGGGGCTGCCCTTGTCGCAAATTTGGAAGCTGCAGCTAGTGCAGAATGCAGTGGCCAGACTTTTGATGTGCCTCCCAAGATGGGAGCACATCCAGCCTGTGCTGAAAACACTGCACTGGCTGCCAATAGTATACCGAATTCGCTTCAAGGTGCTGGTACTTACCTATAAAGTCCTATATGGCCAGGGTCCAACATACACGAGGGACCACTTTCCCCCATATATATCCCAGAGAGCACTACAATCGGGGTCTCAGAATCAATTGACCCTCCCTGGTCCTAAGGAAGCCAGGCTCACTACCACCAGGGTCAGGGTCTTTTCAGTGGCGGCTCCATACTGGTGGAATGAGCTCCCGGAAGAGATCAGGGCCTTGCAGGACCTCTCAGTTCCCCAGGGCCTGCAAGACAGAGCTCTTCCACCAGGCTTTCGGCTAGGAGCCGCCCCCACTATCACCACCAACTCCCAGCCTCCCAGTTATGTGAAGAACATCGAGAAACTGAAAACTTACAAAGTATGCCACCTTATATAATTAGAGAAATATCGACAGCACTCTAGTAGTATTATTCTTATTGGAATCGTTTCATGATGATTTTACTGGATTTTAATTGTTATTTATATACTATGTACAATGTTTTATCAAATGTAAGCCGCCCTGAGCCTGCATAGCGGGGAGGGCGGGGTATAAGTTGAATAATAAATAAATAAATAAGCTAAATGGAATGTCCATATTCAGACTCAATGTACTAAGAACCAACAACAAGGAATAGCTATCAGTATTTCAGGGCATCTGACTGGCCATTGCTTTAAAGAGAATGGAGATGCAGAGGAATCATTGACCTGATACATGAAACAAATCTTAGATTCTTCTTCATGATAAGTCTATGAAGTCCTGAATATGCTTAAAGATTTTTGGAACAGAGAATCAGTGCTCAAATCTGTTCCCCCAGAGGTTTTTACCTCTCTGCATATCCCTCAAGGGGAGGAGCAAGCTCAGTTGTTCCCTCACTATCACAGTAGCCACAACTTCAGTTTTCTCAGTTCACTCACTCTATACAATAATAAGCTTGTGAAGCATGCTAAAAATAAGAATATGTGCTTTGTGAAATGTATTAAACAATATTATTAAATATACACAGAATTTCAAAGATCTTCTTTAATACACAGATCTGTCTAGCTCTTAAAAATGCCCAGAAATGACAATGCTGTACAGTTTTATTAGAAAGAGAGCACACATGCAGACATTGTCTAAATTATTTGGCTAGAGTAAAGGTTATGCTTTCGCAAGGCAGAAGTAAGATTGATTTATTATGTCCTTTCATTACTTTACAACAATTTAAAAGAGACCACTCTTCTGGTGGCAGGTCCTAAATGCATTTGGTTTAAAGTAGACCATGATGAATGAAAAGGAAAATCAAGGGGTACATGAAATAAAGGCAATCAATCATTTTATATTAGCTGAGAGAAATTCTAAATTAGAAAGCCAATGGTTTTAGTTCCATAGAGGTGTTTTAAACATTCTCCATTCCTTTTAATATACTTTGACCCCTTAGGAATAAATATTGTCACAGGTACATTCTCTGCTTCACTGGAGGGGGCCTTTGTAAAGATTTATTCTCTCAGGTTATGAGAAGTATTGACGTTTATTCCTGAGTGCTTTTTTTAAAAAAAACAGAAAACCTTAACATATCCTATATAAATTGCAGTAATGACCATAAATTTAAGATGCTTGTATAGTTGATGATTCTCCTTATAAAGAGTTTCTCCACAAAATAACAGTTCAGTAGAATTTCCAATAAAACAATTTATTACACAAAATTGTTGGAGTGTTTACATTTAAGCACGCATTATAAATATAGCTTTGAAGGATCACATGCATACCAAACCAATGAGTGCAATAGATTTTAATTTACTCAGCTGAATACTATGAAAAGCCTGTTATTAAACATGTAACTTAATATACTGATAGCTACTCAGTCAAGATTATTATTAGGAATCATAAATCTAAGTGTTCCTTTTTGTATGGTGGTCACAGGTTATTGGTGATTCCTATTTATTTATTTATTTATTTATTTATTTATTTATTTATGATTTGATTTGATTTATTTTATCGTGCCCCACAAGTGGGCTCAGGGCGGCTCCCAACACATAAATATAACAAATTAAAAGATCAAAACATAATACAATGAAAATCAAAATTCAGCTCCATGCACAGATCAGCAGATGACAATAATCCAATTTAATTACTTTCAGAGACTTTAACCCATGTATGGGCACTCAAATGTACTGTTTTTTACAAGTGGACAAATTCCCACCAATTCATATATAAAAGTGCCTGTGCATAGCACAGTAAATAGAATGGGTGGGTAGGGCGGGGGGGGGGCTGTCTCATATAGTGTCCACCGCTTCAACCAAAGGCCTGGCAGAACAGCGCCACTTTATAGGCCCTGCGGAATGGTTGTAAATCCCACAGCACCCTGATCTCAATTGGAAGGCTGTTCCACCAGGCTAGAGCCAGAGCCAGAAAGGCTGTGGCTCTGGTTGAGGCTAAACTGACATCCTTTGGACCAGGGATCACCAGTAGATGTTGATCTGAGGTGCACAAGGCTCTTCAGGGGACATAGTGGGAGAGACGGTCCTGCAGATATGTTGGTCCCAGACTGCATAGGGCTTTAAAGATCGGTACCAAAACCTTGAACTTGATCCAGTACTCCACTGGAAGCCAATGCCACTGGCGGAGCACAGGCTGTATATGTGCTCGTCCTGAAGTCCCAGTAAGGACACGCACAGCTGCATTTTGAACCAGCTGGAGTTTCTGGCTCATTCTCAAGGGTAGCCCTGCATAGAATGAGTTACAGTAATCCAACCTGGAGTTGACCAGTGCATGGAGAGATGGGGGCCAATGGCCTCACTTGCTGAAGATGGTAAAAGGCAGATCTGGCGAAGGTCGTGACGTGGGCCTCCACTGAAAGTGAGGCATCCAGAGTCACACCCAGACTCCTCACCATCGACGCTGCTGCTAACAGTGCACCATCAAGAGTGAGGAGCCAGATCTCTGGTTCTATTCCCCTGTGGCGCAGGCACAGGACCTCCATCTTAGTTGGATCTAATTTCAATCAACTCTGCTTCAACCAATTAGCCATGGCCTCCAATGCCCTAGTCAGAACCTCTGGGGCACTATCTGGGCAGCCGTCCATCAGCAGATATAGCTGGTTATCATTAGCGTACTGATGTCAACCCAGCCCTAATCTCTGGACCAGCTGGGCGAAAGGGCACATATAGATGTAAAATAACATAGGGGAGAGGATCACCCCCTGCGGGACACCACATACCAAAGGATAATGTGGTGAAATCCTCTCCCCAAGCACCACTCTCTGTCCCCGACCTTGGAGAAAAGAGATAAGCTATTGCAGGGCAGTCCCTTGTATCCCCACATCGGCGAGGCAGTGGGTCAAAAGATCATAATCGTGTCAAACAACACTGTTAAACCAACTGATAACAGCAGTGCTGACCTGTCCTGATCCAGGTGTCTCTGGAGGTAATCTGTGAGGGCAACCAGCACCATCTCCATCCCATAGCCAGGGAGGAAGCCAGACTGAAATGGGTCTAGGATATAGAGGCATCATCCATTAAAGCCTAAATGCTAAATTATGCTTAGGTTATAGACAAATTCCTTGAGCCATTAATTGCAGACAGGAGTTCTTCCTGTTGGTAACTCTGAATGTTTGGGATTTATTGGTTCCTTTTTGGTAAAATGTTATCTTAGCATTAATATTTTGGCCTTAAATTGCTACCAAATCTTAATGTGATTCATGATGGATTAATGCATCAAGCACCACATGGGAAATAAAATATAATTTCATAAAGTTTTAAAAATACTTTGTAATATATCACCTTTCACCTGAAACAAATTGTTTAACCTTGATGTTGCCATTCTCACATTTTGTAGAGATGCAAAATTTTGCAAAGACCAAGTAACTAATTAGGGAAGCTCTCGATCCACTATAATCCACTAGCCAGCTCATAATACCCTGATGTTAAATAACTTAGTTACATATTGGGCTTTGAAGGTATGAATATACCTAGTCTTATTTGTGGACAGATTCAACCCATTAAACCAGCACAACCATATGAAATATATTTTAAAGCCAGGAAACCACAATGTGGCTTTTTAATTGCATTTTAATTCTGATACCCAGTTTTGTCATTTTACAGCAGGAAGTTGTACTTCTGATTGCATCTATTAGTTTTAATATGATTCCATTCAAAACAGAAGTTTTGTTCATATGTCATAATCATATCAGAGACATGTTAAATGGAATGTTGTTACTTCAATCGAAATTTATGATTTTAAAATTGTCAGGGTAGTGAACACGGCAAAGAATGGAGGGGCACTGCAAATCAGCTCTCAAACAGAACGTAATAGATTCAGGAAACAGGTTATCAACGCTTAGGGTGTTCATATTGTGTCTCTTATCATAACTGACAGTTTGACGTAAAACCTAGTCATGTGACTGTCACAGAGGCATGCACATGGATAAGAGGTCACCTTTCACATACTCTTGTTGGAAAGGAAACACATTTAAAGGAAGTTTCAGTCAAAACAATGTCTGTATGCAAATGTTTATAGGTTTTTCTTAGTCAAAAAAGTGGAGCAAGGTCTACAATTTGTAGCTTTTCTGTATGCACATTTGTTCACTCTGTTAAATTTAGGAGAATAATATTAGGTAATACCCATATTTTAAACGGTGTTATCCATAAGTTTCTAAGTTAAGTGAAATTTGTAAAGGTGTTGAGCCCAAAAATTCAACCAAGGTATAAACTGAAATTGTTTAAAAGTTTAGGTATGCTTCAGACAAAACCATAACTTGTTATTCCATGAACAAGATCACTTACATGAGTGATTTGCTTTTACAGGCATACTTAAAATGTCATAGCAAACTATCCTGTGCCGTGACTCGATTGACAATAATTGTTTACCACTGTACTGGTCCCAAATCAAAATCCAAAAACAACCTACTGTCTTTGTAATACCTTTTATTAGTACCAGCTACAGTGACACAAAAAAGTACAAAGCTTGAGCCTGGGGACCCTTGGGCTCATGTACTGCTTTCCCAACTTCGTAGCTGAACAGTTATAAAGCTTGCATATTCATACTCAAGCAACAACCTTCCCTATGAACCAGGATTCCAAAATTGGGTTTAAGAAAGAACAAGAGAGCAGCAAACTATTGTTTTCCTCAGAAATGAAAGTGTTCTATAGGAAAATGGAGCATGTCAACAGAAAACCCACCTGGCATATTCAAGGAGTGGCAAGACACCTTTGCTAAAACTAAATGTCGATGGGGAGGTACAGTGGAGGGTTAGGGAAAATTTGCTGAGTAATTAGAGGTATCAGGAATCCAGATAGATGTTAAAAGCCCACCCTCACCCGCCCATAACCATCAGGAAATGATATAAAAGTTTACAGTAGGATACAAAACAATTTTATTTTGACAACTAGCAAGATACATTTGGGGAGGAGTGATATCAATTTACGTTATATTTTTCTTACTTTTTCTGTGATGACCTTTGGATCAGGTCTTCAATCTTAAAACGAGTGAGCATCAGTGAAAGCATAAATATAAATCTATGGACTCAATGTAGATTACTCAGAGGATCGGGGTTTGAAATAAGAATTTATAGTAGTATACAAACCAATTTTATTTTAGACTAAAAAACAAGATCCATTTGGGGAGGGATAATATCAATTTACATTACATTTTCCTTTGTGAGAAAGTGGTTGCCTGGTGGTGGTAGGAAGAGTTGGAATTAAAAACATGTGGTCCCATATGGCAGAAAGCTTTTATCTGTGAATAGTTTGTATGAGACATGTTATACAGCCACAAGAAAATTATCAAGTCTTCGCAGCTGAGTGTTAGAAATCCTCAACACCATGCTGTAGTTCAGTCATTTCAAGCTAAGGAATACTGTCTAAGAATGACGGCTATACTTTGCATCTCTAAAAAAAACCCCAGATTTACTGACTACCATTCTGAATACATGACTCAAGAGGAAGGGGAAAACAAAAATGTACACATTGGTGACAGGAAACTTGTTTAAGTAAAAAAGGAGATGGTCCCCTTTTAAAAATAATAAGTCAGTATATCTCTGCTGTCAGTGACTTTTGCCCAAGATGTATATTGGGAGAAAGAATAACCAAATCTACAGGGTGCTCCAGTGCTAGGTCTGGTATAGTTTTAATCTCCCCCCCCCCTTATGTTTCCTAGCTTGAGGCTCAGTATATTTTAAAAGGTTTATGCTGAATTATATAAACAACATAGAATAGCCATTATTTCCGGAGTTGTACTTGACAGTCTTCTGTGGGCTGGTTCCAGTATAACAGTAACTTCCAGGAAAGCAATTTTGAAATTACATCAGGATACAATAGCTCATGTGGATTTTCCTGAAGACATTTGCAAACCAAACACTAGTTTTCTGCCATTTCCTGCTCAGATTTTTTTCTGAAAGTCCAAGTCCATTTGGAGACTGCCATTCCAAGAACACTTTGCCATTGAATAGACTCAAGTAGGATTCCCATTGAGTACACCCAAGTAGACCTGCTTAGGGTTGCTTTCTAAGTTCCAGCATATGTTCTGTTGTATAATTTCAAAAGCATTCTTGCAGAGGAAAAGATTGCCGCAGAATCCTTGACTTTATTAATATGGGATATACTGAATTCATCCAAGTAATAGGTAGGGAAGCACATAGCTTTTTGGATTTTGGTCAGTATTTTTGAATACAGTTGAAAGGATTATAAATATGAATTATTTTATTAATTTGCAAATAGTGGATGAGATCCACAGACCTACTCATTTACTCATTTAAAAGCATATCTGCATCTAAGCATTTATAACTTACAGTATACACGTTTGTGTCATTGATTCTTAAGTTGATCCCAGAAGGATCACAATTTTGGTTGAAAGGCTTCATTTCAGTTATCATACCAAGCTGTGGTTTGCTCTGAACCATAGGTTAGAATCCAAACCATGGTTTAGAATTATTTATCTATTTTCATTTATGTCTGCTAAATATTGCAATCTCTATGTGTAGCAGTCTCAAGACACAGAGCATCAGTCTATCCGTGGTTTGTCAGATCCAGACATCAAACTGTGGTTTCTGTTTCTGGTTTGGAAGCTAATCTTTAACCATGGTTTTGCTCATCAAATATCACCATGGTTTTGTATAATGGCAGAATTGAACCTAAGAGTAGATTTAGTTGTTGAGACCTAAATCCTTATGAAGTCATTTGGTAATGAAAATGGCAAAAAAATCTTAACTGTTATGGAGGCATTTAGCAAAGCTTCAGTAACTGACCAGGTTTAAGGCACTATTAAGGCTGCCAGCAGTTTGACAAAAAAAGTTATGTTCGTTTAATACAGGCTTAATATGTGAAAATGGCCAGCTGAAGCATTAACATCACCTGATAAACAGCATCCCATTTTGCTTCTGCTAAAGGGGCAGGACTTTTTTTGTAAAGGGCGTTGGCCACCGCAGGCAGTCTCCAAAAAGAGTCTCTCTCTCCCCCTCTCTCTTTTTTTGCTTTGGTTTGTCCACAACTTCCCTACACTGTTCTTTAAATTGCCCAAAGGATAGGAGTAGCAGAAGTTTCTGAAATGGGAAACTGGGAAAATAGCATACATGCACCAACAGCATTTCTTTTGGATTACAGCTGTGTTTTATTATTTTCACACTAAAAAATACCGCCTGTGAAAGTTTTATGATACACGTCCACTCTGCTCCATGCTGCAGTTTTTAAGGAGCTGTTTTGAGATGGAGTATTCTTTTTCTGGTTAATCTCATATTCCTAATCGTTTTTTTAAAGGTCTCACTGAGTTCTTCAGAAGCAAATAAGGAAAAAAGTCATGGAAGGTCCATGTTTCCATTTCTGAAGCCTCAAGAATGTAGTAGTCATAGAGGGTCAAGCCAGGGATATTGTCTTTTTCTCATCATATGTGTTTTTCAGGAAGGGACTGTAATAAATTGAGCTGCTGTGGATGTCATTTCTTTTGCTCTAATCTGCATCTTTTAAAGGCACTTTAAACTTTTCTTGGGGAAAAGAAACATTTATCATTATCTTTTAACATCCAATGTGATGTATGCTAGAGTCATTTATAGATAGCATAGGTGTGCAGAACATTTTTTTTTCAATGTTTTCTTCCAAAGGCTAGAGGAGGCTTATTTTCTCAAACATAAAAATAATCACTGTATCTTTGCAGGAAATCTGCTTGCACTGTAGGGCAGCTGCTAGACAAACAGCTGTATAGGGTTACAGGAATAATTTGTGAAGAGCAGAACTGATGATTTGGTGATGTGGGAAGGTTTTGTTTCAGTTTACATTTAATGCATTCCTCACTATATTTAAAGTCTTTTAAATGAGTATAGAAGAAGATGAAATTATTTTACCACTGCATGTTCAGTGATGCCATATTCAGTTAACACAATTAATAAACCTCTATTACAAATGTCTCCATCCTTGTAGAACAGTAAGATAAGGTCTTTGTGTAATTTCAGATCTTCTTTCCTATAAATTGCATGTCTTCTGTGTATCACCAAATGCATGCTTTCCAGATACTGATTTTTTAAAATCCTTTTTAAGTACATTGAATAATTTTGAAGTGTTTTTACTTTCTTTTTAAAAATTCACTATTGAACATTAACATTTGCTTTTTTTCCAGCTCAGTTTATAATTAATTAATGGCTAATAATTAAGTGCTAGATACAAGTTACTTTATTATGCTTTATTAATAGAGAAGCACATCCAAATAGTATTTTCTTAATGTGAGGAAAAAGTAGAGATCTCATTTTGCACTATTAAGGTTTTATTTTTAAAAATGTTTTTTTTATTATTTTTAGACTACTACTACTTGGGGATGTAAGGTTTGTGCCATGTAAAGTGCTAGCTTGCATGCATTCATTTAAATACTAAAAACTGTAGTACTGCTCGATCCATATCTGACTGCTAGGTTTCAATTGACAGCTGAGGATTTGTGACTGGACCATGAATCAAAACGGCAGGCATTTATACCCCAGTGCCAATGAGGATACATTGGGAATTACTTGGCAAAGGTAAAATTTTAATTATTTCCAACCCTAAACTATCTTGGGCTCTTCATTATCTGTTTTAGCTGGCATTCAGGAATATGTTTGTCAAAATCTGACCATAAAATATCTTTTCACATCTTCTGAATTACACGTTATAGTCTATCTGAAATGCAGATTGAACTTTTTAAGATACTGTAGTTAAGCATTTGAAATACCAAATATTTGCTGTCGCATTTAAAGGTTGTGGAACTTTCAGGTAGAAACAAAGTGCTGAAAATGTGCACCTGCATATTTTGAAATTTGCAAGTTTATTATTGAGGAGACAGGATGATTTTTTTTAAAAAGGTGAGAAGTGTACAAGAAGCTTCTCATTTTCTCCTTTGAGAACAAGCCTTGGAGGAGATATATGGATGCTACTCAGAGAAACAATTTGAGAATTCTGGGGGGAGAGTTGGTAGAAATTTAGAGCTCAAGTACATTCATCAAGGTAAGCTAGAAGCCACATGCCTTGTAAACTAAAATACAACTAAGTAGAACTTCCTGTGAAACTGTTTTCTTTGCAGGTAAAAGGAAACTACTACTATTAATCATACTGTGTATTCATGTACTGTATAATTTGTTACTACACTAGTTGAAAGATATAGCTAAGTAGTTAAAAAGTAAGAATTAATAGGAAAAATCAGCGTCTACCCTTCGCTTGCAGTATTTGCTCTCACCTTGGGGTTGATGAGGGCTCTTATGAAGTAGTATTTTCTTTCTTTCCCACCTTTTCTGATATAGAAACTTCTTGAATCAAGGTATATATCTGTAGCCCCAAACATACATGCTTGTAAGTGTCCCACTGACATCAGTGGGACTGACTTCCTCAATTTGGTTAAGATTGTGGTGTAGTTTGTTGTTACATGACTTAGCCTTGGAGGTGTTCAGGCTTGCTTGAGCAAACCTTCCTCCTTCCTTTCCTTGCACACAGAGAGATCATTAATTCTGTTTTTGCAGCAAACAGTTTGCCATTATATTCAAACCAGCAAACTACTGTTCATGTTTCTCTTTGAGTTGTAGCCTCCCCCCCCCCATGTCAGTTACATTCTCAAGGAAGAGGAGTAATGTAGGGGTGCGGGGGACTACAGGAAGAGAAAGGGGGGAGAGAGCTGTTCCTTGAACTCATTACAGTCATGGTTGTTTAAATCTAATCCATCCATAATATCTTGAAACTGCATGAAGTATACCAGAACAACAACCCTATTTAGTTTTATTTCTGTTATTTGCTGCTAGTACATATTGAAAGTAGTGTTCAGAACTTATGAAACAAAAGGATAGATTCAGGTGGGTAGCCGTGTTGGTCCGAGCCAACAGGACAAAGTCTGGGTCCAGTGGCATCTTAAAGACCAACAAAGTTTAATTCTGGGCATAAGCTTTTGAGTGCATGTACACTAAGAAAGGTGCATGAGCACAAAAGCTTATGCCCAGAGTTAAACTTCGTTGGTCTTAAAGGTGCCACTGGACTCAAAATAAAAGGATGATGATTAAAATTAAAGAAAATAATGAAACATAGATAGATGGATAGATAGATGTATTTATTATGGCATCGAGCCAGCATAACCATAACCTATAGTTTGTATGAGACATTTGAAGTCAAATATTTTCAGAAGATCTTGTAAGCTACAAATATGGAATCATACTTGGCAGCCAATAATTCAACCTAATGATTTATATGCAAGTATGTTTCTGATTATTAATATATATTCAACTCTGTATTTGTTCTAGTATAAAAAGTTTTTTTAAGATCGTGCCATAGTCTATTGATGACTGAAGAATGGAGTATACAGAAAGTTACCAATTCCCTGTTGATTACAGAAATTCGCCCAATCTGTTTCAAAGCTTTGCTTTTCACCAGGGATATTTATACATTCCTTTCATTTATTAGCTTCATTGACCAGAGGTCTTAAGCCAAACGTACAAACAGCTGCTATAAAACACATTACATATAATTCCAAGATAATTTAGAGATATTTATACATTGCAAACACAAGACAAGTATTCTTTTTGCTTTCTGTCTTTACCAAAAAGCAGAAGAGAAGAATTTGTGAAAAGAGTACCCTTGACAAGGAGGCTGCAGTGGCTCAGAGGTTAAGACGCTGAGCTGCAGACCAGAAGGTCTGTAATTCAGCAGTTCGAGACCCTAGTGCCATGTGACGGAGTGAGCTCCCATCTGTGGTCCCAGCTCCTGCCAACCTAGCAGTTCGAAAGCAAGAAACAGCAAGTAGAAATTGCAAGTAGATAAATAGGTACCACTTCGGTGGGAAGGTAACAGCGTTCCGTGTGCCTCAGCATTTAGTCATGCCAGCCACATGACCACGGAAACGTCTTTGGACAGCACTGGCTCTTTGGCTTGGGAACAGAGTTGAGCACCACTCCCTAGAGTCGGATTCGACTAGCTTTTGAGCAAGGGAAACCTCTACCTTTACCTTTTTACCCTTGACAAAGAGTAGTGCCTCAAAATGCATGGGATGAGCATCTATAATAAATTGATTGTCTATGGCTTTTTAATATTTATTATTGGAAAATTAAATGTGGTACAGAAGCCAAAATTGTTCATTTTATCTGTGCCAAAAATTTCCTAACAAATGTTCTCATGTGATTGGCTTGACATAGTTCCCTGCATGCTTTGCAAGAGCTGTAAAGTGTTGTTGAATAAAAATATGACTGAGTAGTTTGCCACTGCAAAGATCAACTGGCACAAAATATAGCTAGGTTTTTAAAGATTATCTTTGACTTTTCTATAGTACGTTTGCAGTAAAACTTAGAGTCTATACAGCCAACTGTACAGTTACAAAGCATTCATTTTCCCAATGAGCTTACTTCATAGCTGTAACTGGCACTGTACATTCCCAACAATATATATGTCAATGTAAAGAGGAATTTGCATATTTCATTTTTCAGTTCCTTAAATATCTCGTAGGTTATATGATATTAAAACTAAACCATATGTTATACTTCACATATAATTCCCCTATTATTTTTTAAATGAAATACAGGTGTGGAAGGCTGCAAACTTGAGTGCAGGAGGGAGAGGAGGCGGAGGAGGCAGCTGCATAACCCTTTCCCTGCTGGTCTTGTTTTTGCTCATAACTCTCCACCACCCTGCTGTTTTTCTGTGGGATACAATTTGGACAACTACTTGTTTCCCTGAGTGGAGGGAAAGTAGCTGAGAGATTTTGCTTGTAAAAATAATCAGTTGGAATATCACCTTTCTACCCTACTTTTCTTCCACTCCTACTTTTGAAGCCTTCTTTCTTCCTTCTTTTGTCTCCTTCTGTTTCTCTCTCTCTCTCTCTCTCTCTCTCTCTCTCTCTCTCTCTCTCTCTCTCTCTCTCTCTCTTTCTTTCTTTCTTTCTTTCCCCACCCTCCCCGCAAGCAGGCTTTTTAATATATTTTAATATATTTTATATATTTTTAAATACTTGCTGAAAGTTACATGTGACTGTGTATGTACCATGTAGTTTGCTCTTACATGGATGTTTTCCTACATGTAAGGGAACTGTCATAGTCTTCTACAGCAAGTGTAGCTTTGTGATTAAAACTTAGTCACATAGCTGTGAAAAAAGCATAGTGACATTCAGACAAAATGTGGTACTCTAGCCTAGGAACAGTTTTTCTATAATCACTTTGGTAACCTTCACCAGTATTGAGGGCCCTCTGCCTGAAATCTGTGATCCTATGATTGCCAGAAGAGGCTTTTAAAAAACCCAAAACCTAGCCATCCTGCAAAAATAGAATGAACTATGGGTCATCTAGCCCAATATCCTGCCTTGAATACTTATGACTTGTGTAGCATTCTCTTGAAAACTTCTTTTAATGAAGAACATTTCACAACTTATTTCTAACTACTCTCATAGTTCAAAGTTCCTTCTAGCATTTAACCCCACCATGTGACCATGTGCCATTCACTTTCTCACTCTCTCAGCCTCATCCACCTTACAGGGCTGTAGTGAGGATCACTTCATTTGTCCAAGGTGGGGGGGGGGCAGGAGGAAGAGGAGGCTGCCTCCAACCTTCCAGATGCCCTGGAGGAGGGGGGCCATCACTTCCACAGACCCTTCTTGGGGGCTGGAGGGCCAGTACTCGGCCAGCCTGCCTGGGGTGGGCTTCGCTCCCCACTTGGGTTCTGGGTGCAAAGTATACAAACTGAGCCTGAGGGATGGGAACGTGTCCTTCTTCGGAGCTCCTCTCTCTGGCCCTGCTTTCCCTTCCTTACACAGTGGAACAAAACTGGGGGCTAAAAGGGTTGCCAACCTCCAGGTGGGGCCTGAAGTTTCCCCAGAATTACAACCTCCTCCCAGCGGACAGAGATCGGTTCCCCTGCAGAAAAAGGGCTCCACCGGAGGGAGGACTCTATGGCCCCAGTTCCCATCTCAGGTCCCTCCCCGGCCCCAAACCGGGCATTTCCCAGAATCTCCCCCCCCCAAAAAAAAAATGTCCAGCAATTTGTTGGCAGTTGGCAATCCCGGCTGAGAGTCATCCTGGCCTTCCTCCCTCCCTCACCAGACCTCCGATCTCCCCCCCCCCCCCCCCCCCTACTTTTAAGGCG